>NW_015505577.1:808364-829104 GCF_001515645.1 Sinocyclocheilus grahami
TCTGAAAGAAATCACCAACTACAAGACACCATCCCCCAGCACTGTGGAGAATCAAAAACTGGCAGACGATCTGATGAGTTCTATGAGTCCTACTGCAGGTTTGAAAAAACACCCCACACCCGCCTTAAACACCTCTCCACACAATCATTCACACCTCCAGCAACCCCCCTCCCCCACACCTGCCATTCAGATCAGTGAAGACGAGATGCGCCAGGTCTTCCGGAAGCAGTAAAGGAAAAAAGCACCAGGCCCAGATTGTGTTACACCAGTCTGTCTGAAATCCTGTGCTGACCAGCTGGCCCATCTTCACACAGATCTTCAACAGATCACGGGAGCTGTGCGAAGTTCCTTCATCATGCTTCAAACGCTCCACCATCATCTCCATTCCAAAGAAATCCAAAATTACAGGACTTAACCTCCTGGTGTCGACAGTTCCGCCAGCGGAACTTTTTGCAGATTTGAATGATGACAGCGAAAAGAACTAAAATGCTCCTTCATACTTGACCGGACATATAAGAGTAATACAGCATTTAAATCTGTAAAGGGTCTACTTTTATTTGTGCACACTCACAATATCAACAAAACATTGTGCTTTTGCAAAATAAAGAAAATAAACAGGGTGTGCTTTTAGCCGTCTCATTCTCCGCGCATATCTGTTTGAAACGCTTCACTAAAATGAACTGAAACTCAGCGAATATTTGTCACACACACATGAGAGATATATCTATAGAAAGCTTAACATGTCTACTTTTAAACAAAGTCATGAAGAAAACAAATATTATGTGTCAAAGTAATCAGTATGAAACCACCGCGATGTCAAGTCTTGGCCGTCGCCCTCATTATCGCTAATGTGACCACGCCCACGCGCTGATCGCGCTTTTGATATTACAATCGTCCACGTGAGACGCGCGCATGTAAACACCCACATCACAACAAACAAAGCAGCGAGACGTTTCCTCAAGTTCATCTCGGCTACTTCGCTTCTGGAAGAAGACGTGCTGAGAGAAATAAGCTTTGGATTTTCCTCAGAAGAACACGCTGGTGTGATATTCAGTGGAGGATATAGTAAGTATTTTTTTATTTGCCTACTTGCATTAGTTGCTAGGATTATATATGATTAATCTCATGTTTGTAATTAATTAACGATGTCAAACTTTAAATTCACTGGCGTTTGCCTCTCAACAGTGCTTTAGTGTTAAGCATCCCTCTTTGTAAATCAATATATGGAATTGTACCACGGAAACTACAGTGTTTTATCGATTAGTGATGTTTCTCTTGCACCCAAAATCCAAGATATGTTGTCAAAATGGCCCTAGTATGAGTTTTTATATTTATAACATACGATATTTAGTAATATTTTCAGCGCGGCTGCCAGTTCTGTTCAGCCCACAGTTTAAGAGTTACGCGCGTCTCTCTAAGCAATACTGAACGAATCCAGGGATTTGAACGAACCGGCTGAGTGATTCAGGTGCCCATTCTTGCTTGTTCATGAACGAATCAACTGTTTAGAATGAATCAGTTCAATGAACGCCTATGTGATAAAGCAGTGATTTGCCACCACTTACTGGCGGCTTTGATGCCATAGAGTAGGCCTATCATGGCCTTAAATGCATAGCTGTCAATTTAGTTCTTATTATAAAATCAAAGAAATCAATAAGTTACAGGGGAAGATACATGTACATTAACAGCAATAGGCTTCTTGTTTTGAGCCATGACAATAGTTTTCAAGAACAATGTCATGCAAAGTGAAAGAAACAATCCAAATAGGGTGTCTATATCCGATAAAAATTTTGGGTCCATTTTATTTCTGATATAAGGAGTGATTTGTAGTCAGCATTGCATATTATTTAGCGTGCTCCCAGACTGAATCCCAGTCTTCGCTGGATATATTTAGTGCAAAATATTTTTCCAACATCTGTATGATTTGTCTCCTAGGATGGTCAAACTCAATATAACATAAATATGAGATACATATTTTTATCTTGTATTTTTATCAATATTTTCTCAATTACAGACTTTAGCGGTATACAAAGTAGTATTTTGCCTATATTCAAAATGTTATATTTAAAACATTATTATTTAAAATGTATAATTAAGTTAATTTCTGAGGAAAAATTAATAAGGTCGTGTGGGAAAAAAAAAAATTTGTTCCTGTTTGATACTGTGACTTGACTTGACTTGATCCTTAGCAGGACTCGACTTGACTTGCTTGAGGTGAGCCACTGACTTGACTTGACTTGCTTGATTTGTTTGTACTGTGACTTGAGACTTGCTTGAGACTTGAACATGTGTGACTTGCCCCCACCTCTGATGCATACTATACTAAGGTACTGTGGGAAAAAATGCTTACAAATGTTTATAAAATTATTTTAGGACTGTATACACCACTCTTGCCTTCACCTGCCACTCTCACAGTAAGGGGACGCTCGTTCAGTTTTCAATTCATTCAGAATCTTAGAGTAAGTGTGCATTCACTATTTTACAAATGTTACTTTCATTTGATTTATTTGCTGTATGGTAAACTATGTTTGCTATGTGGTAAGTAATTGTGTTCTTTGTTTCGATAAATTAGTACTAGTATCAGTGAACATCATAATAATGTTAATAATGTAGTTTGTGTAAACAGTATGCTTGCTTTTTTATTTCAGATGTGAGAATAACAGTGTAAAAGAACCTGTTGCAAAGAGAGCTAAAGCAAAGCAGCCCACTTGGTCATGGAAATGGAGATTCCTGCCTGCACAAGAACCTGGACCACAGCTAAGACCATGTGATGCACACACTCCCATGAGTTGTTTTATGTGATAGTTATATGTATTCTAAATAAACTACAAACAAAAACTATATAAATGTCTTTTTCCCTCTTTCTTGTAGCAATTCCCTCTCAGTCACAGCATTATGCATGATCATTCCCGCCTCCTCGCATATACCTTTTCTACACAAAAAGTGTCTTAGAAAATTTAAATCAATATATTGTGAGTGAGTAAGAGGATTTTCACATAATTTTGAAGCAAAAACTATAGACTTCAAGATCAGTTCTCAAAAGTCTTGTGAACAAATGTCCTGTATGTGTTTTATGGCCTTATTTCAGTGACTTTAAAATTTTAGTTTTTCACTAAGCACGCATAAACGTTGTTTTCTCAAAACCACAATCACGTACATACATGCTGCTCACATATTATTGTGGACTTCAGGAGAAACCCCCCTGCACTCCCCCCACTCACCATCATGGACAGCACTGTGACTGCAGTGGAGTCATTCAGGTTCCTGGGCACCACAATCTCTCAGGACCTGAAGTGGGACACTCACATTGACTCCATTGTGAAAAAGGCCCAGCAGAGGTTGTACTTCCTTCGCCAGCTGAGGAAGTTCAACCTGCCACAGGAGCTGCTGAAACAGTTCTACTCCGCCATTATTGAATCTGTCCTCTGCACTTCAATAACTGTCTGGTTCAGCTCAGCTACCAAATCTGACCTCAGAAGACTTCAGAGGATAGTTCAGGCTGCTGAGCGAATCATTGGTACAACCCTCCCTTCTCTCCAAGAACTGTACTCATCCAGAGTGAGCAAAAGGGCTGGCAGAATCACTCTGGACCCCTCACATCCAGCACACTCCCTCTTTGAACTGTTGCCATCTGGTCGACGCTACAGAGCTCTGAGCACCAGAACGACCAGACACAGGAACAGTTTCTTCCCTCAGGCCATCCATCTCATGAACACTTGACAATAACTGTGGAACACACGCTATTTATTCACTCATACACTTATTTATCTAACACACACACTCAGTCTACATTTCAATTTGCACATAATATACCTGTACATACAACTGTCTATTGTTATATACCTGTACATACAATTGTCGATTTGTATATTTTTTATTCCTTATTTACTTGTTCTATTTTTTATCTTTTATTTATTTTTATTTTTTATTATCTGTTTATTTTTTTTGTTCTGTCACTGTCATTCTGTTACACTGTGGAAGCTTCTGTCACGAAAACAAGTTCCTCGTATGTGTAAACATACCTGGCAATAAAGCTCATTCTTCTTCTTCTTTTTTTCATACAATATGGGTACATTAAAATGATAAAACCGTCATATATACTCAAACTCACATCAACATTAATATCAGAAAATTGAGAGCTGTACCCGAAATGGGGAACATAGATATGTTAACGAACAGACACGAACACTTGTTGCGTTTCCCTCAATCTCTGTATTATAAGAGTGGGGGAGGGGAACTCTTACCTTAGTTTACCTTACTTAGATTTAATTAGTTATCTGTACTTAGTTGTTATACTTTCTAGGTTTTATTAAGTTACAGCTACTTTCAAGGCAAATAAAACAATTTACTTACTGTTTTGAGTGACACTTACTTAAAATATTCAAGTAGCCACAAAGGAACCAATTACATTAATAAACCAATGAGAGGCAGCAGTCCACTAATATGTTGCTAATGTGCAACATAACAACAGCAGAAGAAGAAAAGAAAAGAGTCTTAATAGACTTTTCATCCATTTCCTCCATGTCTGCAGTTATCTTTCACTAGTTGCATTCACTCGTTTCCTAAAGTCATCTTGAATGTTGAATTTCCAATACAACTGAAATATCTGAGAGAACATCACATAAGCTAACTTCATAAATTGATGTTGATTTTTCAAAAAAAAACTTCTTTTTTTTTTTACGCGCCATTATAGTGATTAGCGTTCCCTTTTGGTTGGGCACTTGGAACATCGTTTACATTGCTATAATTTTCTTCTTGTTAATGCAGCAGTGCATCATGACGTCAAAATTATTTGATTTCAAGGGAATAAATGTAATAAATGGGTTGCTTTTAGAAGGTGACCTGTCTGCTAGTTAAAGCATTAGAGTCTGTTTTTTGTGTGTTTATTGATGAACTATTTCATTTTTAATGTATACCTTGAGATGCTTTTAATTGGGTTTATATAATCCTTACATTTTATAACCATTTTATTTGCTCTTTTTGTTGTGCTACTACTGACACAAGACAGCAAATAAAATCAACAACTGTAAAACAAAGCAACTGCATAATTTATTCATGCCGCATTGCACTCTGGGAGTCAGTGAGTAGCTATCCTAAATCATGAGTAAACCTAAAGGAAAGGATCAAGTACCCCCTACAGTTCTTTTTTAGTTACTAGAACTCTCGTGTAAGTAAACTATACTAACTAAGCATTTGTCAGTACAACATACTATTCCTATTTCACTTTACTTCGTTTTTTTTTTAAGGCAATCGGTTTGCATGTTTTTTTAAGTAAGCCCAACTAATTAGATTTTACAGTGCATGTGCCTATTAACTCTCCATGTTCTCCTCCACCCTCTGGCCATAAAGACTGGTATCCGTTCTGTTCGAACTGTGCAAAAATTGTTAGCTGAGATTCAAGATTCTTTTCCAGTTCTGCCACTAAAAGTTGGAATTTCTGAGAATGTATTCCCCAAGATCAGTGTGGCTGTGGATGTAGAATTTGGCAGGAGGCTGAAGGAAGTTTGCTCTCTTTTAGAACATCTGAACTTGTTTTTTTTTTTTGTTTTTTTTACAATATTTCTAAGAAAGCTCTTTAATGTGTTCGTGTAAAAGTTCTCAATATAAAAGCGTTAAAGGATCTTCCAGAGACTAAGTGGACTGTATATGTTGAGTCAGGCACCTCTCCAAAAGGTAGTTGGAGGTCCTTATATAAGAAACCAATTGGAAAAAAAGGATTGGAGACTTACAATGGCGGATTTCACATTTGATGATAGCAACAAATAGATACAAGGCACATCTGAATCCTTTGCAAGGGGAAGAGTGTACTTTTTGTGGGGTTTCTGAAACACTTTTTAATATTTTTATTGGTTGTTCAAGGTTAAAAGAAATTCTTGGTGTGTTAAGAGAATTGAGTCATAATTTTGCTTTCTCTTTACAAATGGTCTTTTTATTTTTGGACCAAAATATAGTACCTCAAACAGGAAGAAAATAGTGTTAATTTCTTGTTTGGTAAAGCTAAAATTGCAATTTGGCTGACAAGGAGGAATAAAACACTTCTTATTAGAGAAATTGATCCTGTAATTGATATGTATACATTTTATGAATTAGTAAATGATACAGTCTCATTTTTACTTCTTCTTCATTTTGGGGTACTGAAAGTATTTTATGTCAACCAAGTGAAGAAAGTGATTATGATATAATGTTATAAATTCTAAAATATTTTTTTATTTATAGCCTATTTATGAATATGTAGGTATATGTTAAGTAAAATTTATTGTGTAATGTATACTGTTTTTTATAAGTGTTTGTAAATAAGAGGCTTAAAAGTCAAGTCTCTCTCTCTCACACACACACACACACACACACACACACACACACACACACACACACACCAATGTTTAACACTTTATTTGTGAATATTCCAATAGTCCAATATTCCATGAGGATCAGTGAAACAAGCTTTAGTAATTGTTGCAATTAAAAGATAAAACCGTATAGCTCAAATGGTTAATAACGAGCAAGCTAGAGAACAGACCAGACCATTAACACACACACACACACACACACACACACACACACACACACACATACAGTATTTCTGCCTCCAATGTTTAACACTTTATTTGTGAATAGTCCAGTAATACAATATTCCATGAGGATCAGTGAAACAAGCTTTAGTAATTGTTGCAATTAAAAGATAAAACCGTATAGCTCAAATGGTTAATAACGAGCAAGCTAGAGAACAGACCAGACCATTAGCATTTTTCCACCAATAATAATAATAATAATAAAATATAGGCATAAATATAGCAAAGAAAAATTGTTGTCTCAGAGGATAATTGCAAAACGCCACTCGGAAACACATAACCATAACTTTGTGTAAGGAGCGCAAAACCTGGGTCCATGGGTAGTATTACAATTGATCTGTCCAGTCATATTGTACCCTGTTTGCCAAATAAGAATAATTTTACTGATAAAGAATGACAAAAAAAGAGCCAGCAAAATAAGATGCTGAGTATTAATCATTAGCGGACCCCTAATAGAAGAATCTAGTGGGAGTTATTATGAATGCTTTGTAGTTAAAACCTCTTTGCACTCAAGTGGTTTTATTAAGTCAAACAGTGTCTGAGGTTTCCCCAGCCAGCACGCCTAACCATCACTGAAACATTGTGAAAGGTTTAGGCATTGCAAAGCATTAAAGTAAATTTAGTTCAGTTTTTGTTATTTTTACATAAATCAAAATTAGTTAAGTAAATATGCTAGCCATTGTAATTACTGTGACTACTTAAACCAGGAGGCAATTATTTGATTTATTCCATTCTCTAAATAAAAAAAGAACAACCCACATTATTGCCATAACCATGTGGAGACACATAAATATTCACACTTTGAGAAATGGGGCAATGTCTCTGCTGCTTTGCTGAGTAATGTGTTGTGTCATTTGGCATGAGTGAGTAGCTAATGGCTATGATTGAATTTTGATGCCATCTCACGTGTCATCTCAGTTTAGTTTAGAACTACATCCTCATTCCTTTCCAGTGGAAAAGCTTGTCATGTTCATCAGAAAATGGTCATGGTAATGACACACCTGGACATCGCAGTAGGCTACTCAGACATTACTTGGATACTAAGGCCCAATCCCAATTCTAGCCCTTAGCCCTTCCCCTTTCCGAATTGAGGGGTGTCTCGATTCTCTTTTGGTTGGAGGGGTAGGGGTAGGGGAAGGGCCAAACAGCCCTTCAAACGAAGATTTTTCAGGACCACACTTCAAACGAAGGGGTATGAATTATCTCAGCGTAAACCGGCTACAGGGGCAGCATGGCTGCCCGAGCGAACAAAAAGACACATAAATGAAAGCATTTTTGGTGTTAATAAAGATTTTAACGAAAAGTAATCATTTGTTTTATGTTGCATTCAATCATGAGTTCATATTACGGTCATGTTACTCAAAAAAAATCGCTAATATTTGCTAACTAACATCATATCATTACAGACCACAACATATGTTCATGTCTGATCAGGGCGATAACCACCATAGACATTGAGGGGGGCTAGTCCCCCCAATAATTAAAAATCGCTAAACCCTTTTCTCAAATATCGCCAATTCGAGAGAGAGAGAGAGAGAGAGAGAGAGAGAGAGAGATGAAAGTTGCGAGTATGCACGTCTGTGTGTTTCTCTTTTTAGAGTTTACTTCAAAAACAGCGATTATATCCTCTCGTTGCTGGAAAATATAATGTAGCGATTTAGTATTTAAACTGTTATTAATAAAAGTTGTGGGGCAGCGTTGACAAGTTTCTTTTCTCCTGGATGTGTGAACTGCGGTGTGTGTGTGTGTGTGTGTGTCAGTAAGCAGCGCATTAATATAGAACGGTAATTAAAAGCTCTAATGCACACCAGCACACCAGTATAGGTTTGTGTATTGTTGGAGCTAGACGACGTATGATGATGTGTGACGGCATAGTAGTGGTGTCCCAATTCGTATGGGAATATTTTCAACCCTACCCCTTGACACTCTGTTTCAAGGGACAAGGGGAAGGGGTAGGGGAAGGGGAAGGGGAAGGGGTATAAAATAGAATTGAGATTGGGCCTAAGAGTATTGTTGGCACATATACTTTGTCTGAGGGAACTCAAACAACTGTTTCAGCAGAAGACCATACAGTTAAACTTCAAACTCTAATGACAGATACAAAAGACACTTAAAAGAAAACAGATTGTGCTCTTACTCTCAGAGTTATTCCTATAAAATAACCTATGTTTTCCAGAGTATCAAGCTGGATCTTAGAAAAAATTATTAATGACTTCATCTTTAAACATTACCATTCTAGCATGCTTCACAAAACTGAATTTAATTTAAAATTGTACATTGTTTTCACTCATGGATAGCAGGTGTTAAATTATTTTCTTATTTTCGCAGAATGGAGATGCCGCCATGAATGTTTTTTTGTTTTGTTTTTCCTTACTATTGACCAGAATTCCAGGCACAGAGCTCAAGCCATAAATGTTTAACAGGTGGTTCCTCTCAGAAATATACAGCCCCAGACAAGTATTGTGAGAGTGTGTGCTAGTGTGTGGAATATGAATAAGAATGTGTTGAAGCTCACGGCTCTGGGAAGGTGTGGAGGAGATAAGAAGGATATAGTTAGCTTGTCTTTTGCTTGTCAAGCATGCTTAAGGTACTTTTACTGTATGGCTCCAGCATGTTAAGTACAGTTTTTGTCAGCTGACCTTTTTTCACTATGACCTTCATGAAATGGAGGTAATGCCACAAGTCAAACACAAGCTGAGTGCCAAAGATGTACACACACCATGTGACGTTATGCGAAACGTGTGCAGCTTAACTAAAAGCGAGAATGATGATTTTCAGACATGGAACATAAATGCAGCCACTTCAATTCAATTCAATTCAAGTTTATTTGTATAGTGCTTTTCACAATACAAATCGCTGCAAAGAAACTTCACAGCATATTAAGTTTCTACAATATTTAGTGGTAGCTTATCAGTGGTGACTGTCAGTTAATGTACATATGGCAAAAATGTACAGAAAAATCTATTAAAGACGTAGTCAAACAGACAATGAACACTATTAACAGCAATTATTATATGATGCAATCAAACTTATAGCAAAATGTAGTAGTTCTGTATGTTGTTTCAGGGTTTGCATCATCTGAGGGTTTGGTATCATCTCTTCTCAGGTGCTCTGGATCCAGACTGAAGCTTGTGTAAATCCTAGTTACCCGTGACAAAAACAGAGAAACAAATAGAGACATAATTAGCGTAGCTGCTGTTCCAAACAAGCAAAATTGATTTGTTTAACCCAAACTAAAGAATAATAGTGCATTTGATCAGATATAACTGCAGTACAAGATTATGAGAAGCATTATTTGAATGCTTGGCCAAAGAGATGTGTCTTTAATCTAGATTTAAACAGAGAGAGTGTGTCTGAACCACTACCAGTAGCTTGTTTATTGAAGATGCAGGACAACCACCTAGCAGTGCATTGTCCAGATAACCTAAATAACGAAACATAATAAAGAGGAAGAGAAAATAAATATTACTTTACATTACATTTAATCATTTAGCAGATGCTTTTATCCTACGCAGTACACGTAGCAAGATATACAGTGGGTACGGAAAGTATTCAGACCCCCTTACATTTTTCACTCTTTGCTTTCCTTGACATCTGTGTGTGGTGGTCATGCCTTGACCCCAGCCTCAGTCCATTCCTTGTGAAGTTCACTCAAATTCTTGAATCGATTTTGTGAGTTTCGCAATTAGAGTTGAATTACTGAAATAAATGAACTTTTCCACGATATACCTATATATATACACATATACACACACACACAAAAGAAAAACAAGTATATAGAATAGAAAAAATAGAAAGCTAGTGTTAGTTTTAAAAAATATATATATAAGCTAAATAGATAAAATAGAATTAAAATGGAATAGAAAGTGCTAGAATCAGAGGGTCAAATAAAGATGGAACAGATGTGTTTTTAGTCTTTAAATAAATAAATAAAAAATAAGAGCAACTTTTGACAAAGGAAAATGGAGCACTTTCTAAAGGATCTCGTTGGTTTGGTCAAGTTTTGACTTTCACTCATTTTCCTCATCTCCCGGGAGTGCAGATCTAGACATGTAGCACTCTCCTTTAAGTATAATAAGGCTGCATATTCGACTGGGTTATCAGGCCACTGCACAGTCATTTATCAAGTCACTGCTTGTGTAAATGCAACAGTGCAGCAAGGGACAGTATGGTATCTGTATCCAGAGGGCCAGTTGTTCATGTTGAAAAAGTCTGATGCTTTACAAAAGCATTGACAAGAAATGATCTCCTCGATGTCATCCCAGCACACATTCTCATGATAAATTGAAGGTTACTCTGATAGTGTTTCTGGGGCAAGGGAAGTATAAAACAATCCATTAGCCTAGGCATACAGAGCTAATTGTTGTGTCTGCCAATTCTTAGCAAATCAATACGCAAAGTTATGTTGCCGCTGGGCGTTGATGGGGCTTATGGGTTATGCTGCATGCAAAAGCAATCATTCAGGGAGTGTGGTATGATTACCCCTCTGGTTCTTATATATTTTGTTCACCTGGACCTGGTTGTGGATCTCCAGGAGAAAGTGATTTTAAAATAATTTATATCAAGCCACTGCAGAGCTATAACATCATTCTATGCATTTAGAACAATGCCATAGTTTTCTATTTCATGGATGGGTAAATGGAATTCTCACACCAATAGTACCTGCATCCTCTAAACAACGCAAAGACACTAATATTCAGTACCGATTATTTAATTTCAGAAATATTAGCGTTGATACGTCAAGTGTTCTGCATTATGATACCTAATGAAATGGGTTTGTGTATCAGTGAAACACTTATTTTTATTCATTTAAGAATCAAATTACACAGGTGGATAAGACCATTAAGCCTAAAAATCAGTTAAGGACTTCCCCCTTTGAACATTTGATCATTATGTTAAATGCAATTGGAAAGCAGGGGTGTTGACTCCGACGAGGCAAGGGAGGCAGTGCCTCCTCAATAAACTGGATACAAAAATATCAATAGTATAGAAAAATATGTTACAAAATATTATGTTAAAAAGTTTATAACTCACTCAAAAGTTATAGTCTCCAACAGTGACACCAGTGGGGAAAGTTAGAGCAGGAGGCCGCATCTCTCTTGCCTCCCCTGATAACAGACCTCCTAAAGCTTGCAGTAGGTTTGGTAGGGATTCAGGGAGAAATGTGGTGACGATTCTAGGGGTGGAAAGGTGTTTTACTGAATTAATAGTGGAGAACAGGGAAGATCAAGGTCAGTTGGAACACCATCAGTTTAAGTGATTAAAAAGAGCTATAAAGGTTGAAAAAATTGCTACTTCTGTTTAACAGACACATATTGCACAAAAAGAGCTGCAGACATTGAAACAAAATTGTATTACAATGCAAAACTGTAATACAATTATAAATGCCATTTTGATTTACACTAGAAGCTGAGAGCAAAACGTGAAGACACTGCTTAAATCACAAATTGATAAATCAAACAACTAATTGATTTTACATTTTACTTCAGTTTTGTGAACTTGTGTCATCCATCAAATGGTAACTTTAACGTTTTTCAATCGAATAATTAATAGCATGTTTATATAAGGGCTGGTGCATAGCTGTCTACATTTTATGTATGTATTAATTTTTTATTTTATTTTATGTATTTAATTGCCAATATCTAATATTTAGCTCACAAAAATGGTTTTGACACTTGCAGTTCAGAAATAAAAATCAAGACTGTAATACATTATTTTCTACAATGCTTCCAACCACTGCCAGCATATTAGCTGCAACACTTCAAACATTTTCAAACACACTTCACTGACAAAAGAGCGGAAATCTATCAATCGTCTAAACATCTAAGCCTCTGCTCTCAGTACCAGAAAGAGAGAGAGAGACTGAGCCACTGAGTGGTAATAATTCAGACTGGCACTGTGCTGTGCTTCCAAAAAGAGATGGAGTGTGTGAGGACAGATCGGGTGTGCCTCACACATCCTGAAAAGTGAAGCTGCAGGCTCTTTGATCGCCCCCTGGTGGCTAGCTGCAGTACAGGTCATAAACCCCGCCCTCTTCATGTAAACGAATGGGACTTGAGTCAAAATAAAAAAATAAATTACACTTCCAATACAATCTTCCGAAAGATGGTTTTGGTCATTTAAGGTAGTTGTTATCACGCTGATATATGTTCAATTGTTTGTTTGTTTTGATAAGTTTGATTTTAGCTAGTAATTTGATGCTATAAAAACGAGGCATGTCGTTACAGTTGATTGGGTCTGCGGGAGTTTGGGCGAGAGTTTGATACCGTGGCTCCACCTCATGACACTCTGGCTCCAAACGAATCTCTACTGCGCAGACTTGGGCTCCAAATGACGTCATTTACTCAAGATGGCAGCGGCCATATTGAGATGCTTTGGCTTCACTTTTATATAGTGAAAGGAATAGGAGACACGTCGTCCATCTTTTTTTACAGTCTATGGGACAGATGGATGGCTTTTTTGCAGACACAACCAAGGCAATCAAAAGACAAGAGTCCCCTGTGGAGCACAAAACATTAAAGAACTCCTCCCTGAGTTCAACCAGTCAAAGATATAGCAGCTGATGGCTAAACTGAGAAATACAGATTGTCAAACTGTCAGAGTGCCAGAAAATCTGGTTTAAGTACTGTGGATTTGACTCAAATATTAAATTGACCAGAGTGGAGAGAAAACAATCATGTTCACTTTGTTTCAATGAGTCCTCTCTCATTCAGTCCCCTACAGTTTCCTTTTTCTTTTTACAAAATTAAAAAAATATATTAATTTTTTTAAAGAAATTCTTTTTTTTTAAAATACCAAGTGCTGTCATGAAACTCTAGATGGCGCATGCTGATGTGTCCTTTATTTAACTGATGATATTCTTAGCAGTAAACGACTTGTCACAAGCTGATTGGTTCATGTTGCATACGCAGCCAATGAGCTTGCTGCTTTACATTTAAATGGCTGATTAGCATTCGCTTGAGCATTGCCGCGTTCTTTCGGAGTTCCTCTGAAACTCAACTGTCAGATAAGTTAATGGTCTTTTCTTCTCATTTCAGTGCATTTTTGTGTTAATCAGCTTCAAATTTCTAAACTTGCAAACATATAAGCCGTAAAACTACGCACAGGTATTCGAGAGAGGAGTAATAACTAATCATATCGTATAACAGTAGGAGCAGCAGCAAACGGTTTATCTGGTTATGTATGTGAGAATACAACGTCAAAGCGTCACGGATTTTAGAACAGTAAAGTAAATTGGGGAGTACCTATTTGCTCGAAACTTCCAATGCTTTCAATATTTTCTATGGGTATTCATACATTGTGTACGAACAGGCTGATTAAGACGGGATTTAAGTGGGATCGGTTTGCAGTTTCGCGTTTCACAGCTTTATTCCATCCTAACTCAAGGTGAACCTGTATAATTGTCTTCCACAAACGTCCTACTGTCAACAGCCTTACTTTGAGCAACAGAAAATAATTGAATAGCATATACGTGAACTCGTGGTGCACATGCGATGCAGACAGTTCAGAAGGGAGCGCTCACTCTTAAAGGGGCCACATCTTTTTCACTCGTAACATTTAGTTCAGTGATAGTGAAGAGTTTATGAAAAATTATGTTTAGTGATAGTTAAAGATAATTACGAATTAGTTTAATATATAAAGATAAAAAAGGTAAGAGGATATGACGGTGATATTGAATGACAAAATGTA
Organism: Sinocyclocheilus grahami; assembly: GCF_001515645.1. Taxonomy (NCBI): domain Eukaryota; kingdom Metazoa; phylum Chordata; class Actinopteri; order Cypriniformes; family Cyprinidae; genus Sinocyclocheilus; species Sinocyclocheilus grahami. The sequence goes on from NW_015505577.1 coordinate 822,623, forward strand.
ACTATTTGCTCAGGTCACTTGAGCCTGAGTCAGGTGGTTGCTAGGAGGGACTTCATCTATCAGCTTACAATGTGATTCCTGTTAGTAATGACACACATAGTGTGCGTTTCTACCTAGGAAAGTTTGCGCTATATTGGCTCAAACACACACAGTTTTTTAGGTCATTAGTTAAATAAACCTATGGGTACAGCACCCAGGTTCACATTGCTAAGCCACTAGTTAATTTATTTGGGCTTCACTAGCCCAGAAACACATTTAAGTCAAGTCACTAGTTTTACGCTATCTGGTCAAGTGATCAGGTACAAACAGCTATAGGCCACTAGCATTAAGCCATTCGGCAAAGCAGGCCCAGGCTCACATAGATATGTCTTGGCAATGGATCTGCTTATTTGGAAGATTTTACAATTTCATCTCTCCTGCCTTATGGGGATGCTTTCAAGCACATTATTGTATATCAGCAGTACGTTTTCATGCTGTCAGCAGCATACACATTTAGCTGTTGTTTATCTTCTCGTTCCAGCTTTGTTGGGGGATTATTTTATATGCTATCTGTGCAGCAGCAGTATGTCTTAAATACTCACACAGCACCATATGAGCTTATGTATTGGCAGTAGCAAGTTCCTGTACTTGCTTGCAGCAGCAATAATCTACAAATACAGCAATAACCAACAGCAGCAGCAGCAGCGTAGCAGATTTATTCTGCCAAGACCAAATACATTAACATTGTCATGTCCATTACCATGCTAAAATCTTCCGAGAGTTCTCATGATAGAAATACCAAGTTCTGTCATGAAACTCTAGATCTCGCAGGCTGATGGGTCTTTAACGTAACTGATCATATTCTTAGCATTAAATGACTTGTCACAAGCTGATTGGTTCATGTTGCATACGCAGCCAATGAGCTTGCTGCTTTACATTTAAATGGCTGATTAGCATTCGCTTGAGCATTGCAGCGCACTTTCAGAGTTCCTCTGAAACCTCCACCTTCCCCAGCTCCACTTGTATAGCTCTGCTATGGGTTATTTTATATGCTATTTGTGCAGCAGCAGTATCTCTTAAATACTCACACCACCATATCAGCTTATGTATTGGCAGTAGCAAGTTCCTGTACTTGCTTGCAGCAGCAATAATCTACAAATACAGCAATAACCAGCAGCAGCAGCAATTTAGCAGCAGCAGCAGCGCAGCAGATCTATTCTGCCAAGACCAAATACATTAACATTATCATATCTCATTCTCATGATAGAAATTACTATCTGTGTGTAAAGACAGTAGTCAGTGTTGGGTGTAACACGTTACTAAGTAACACGCTACTATAATTAAATTACTTATCCACTGAAAAAAAGTAAAATAAGGGATTACTGTTAATTATGTTAATTACAGTTACTTATAAAGTATTTGCATTACAGTTCTAAAATCAATATTGAATTTGAAATCTAAATTTATCGTCTAAAGGTAAAACTGAATGCAGCGTCTTTAACCCTTCTGCGCGCCAGAGCGTTCACTTGCAGTTTTTCATGATAAGAGAGAAAAGGACCTAAAATACTCAAATACAGATAAGGCTAAAATCAATCAAATCTATAAAGGTTCTACTTTTATTTGTGTACACTGACAATAACAACAAAACATTGTGGTTTTGTAAAAGAAACAAAATAAACAGAGTGCGCTTTCCGTCACAAAAACGAACCGAAACTCCGGCAAATAGCCTGCTTGACACACAGACGTGAGAAATATGTCTATAGAAAACGGTCTACTTTTAAATGAACCAATTCAAATCGAAAATTAGAATTTTGAAAATCTAAATATTCTCTGATTATGCAATCCATATGAAACTAAAGTGAGGTACAGTCTTTCCCGTCTCAGAGCTCATTATCTGCAGCCATAGGCCTAACTGCGCGCACCTAGAAACACAAAATAGATAACAAAAATAAAATCAAGATTCATCTATTTTTCATTGTTTTTGGAACAAGACTTGAGGAATAAGCCGGAATTTACCTCAGAAGAACAGCGCGATCTGACTCTGCTTTATTCAGCGGAGGAGATCATTTCTGTAATTTATCTTACTTACATTAGTTAGAGTAACTTTCATTTCAATGAATCTAAGAAAATAAAAATCTTTATTTTTTACTTCAAAATGTTATTTAATTCAGAGTGTTACTTGCTGTTTCTTTACAATTGTTTGTGAAATTTACAAGCCATTTCTGAGTAAAAATTATTTCTATACCAATTTTTTTCAGCTTGTCTAATTTTAAAAGCCTCATTTGTTGGCCACATACATCAGTGAGGCTGCCTCATTTCAGAAAAGTAACCATTACATTCCAAAATAAGAAAGAAATTGGAGTAATTTATGCACCACAAGGAATAACAATCAATTTGTAATGCTTAATTTTCTGAAATGAAACATCCTTGATGACTGTGTGGTTGACAAATGTGACCTCCGGAGGGCACAGCCTTCAAAATGAGACCCAGTGTACTATTTCAAACTCTGAATTCAGTCTGAATTATTCAGATAGCTCGCTAATGAACTGAATCATTTGGAGTGGTTTCTCGCTCAGTAAAACTGTAACAAGACATTTTCGAACACACAGAACAAAAAAAGAGTGTTGGATGAAGTGGAATGAATTTATTTACAATAAACTGAAAACCAAATTTTAAAGGCATGGAATTGTCATTTAAAAAGGTTTTTATTAAGTTCAACATCTGAATGTGCATCTTTCAAACGACTGCTGGTACTTTCTAAAGATATTTTCCAACCAAGAGCATCAAAACTATATTAAAGGGGACATCAGATGAAATTTTCACTTTTTATAATTTTCATTTTGTTAGGTTTCTGGCATGTCTGCCAGCTCAGAAAAGCTGAGAAAGAAAACACACAGCCAGTTTGTTATGGGCTGTTTGAGTCTAAAACTGTGTCATCCAGCGAGCAGTTTGCAGCCGGTTTCTACATAGATAGCTAGCTGTTTGAATGAGCAGTAGCTTATTATCATTTAACCCTTAAATGCATGAATGTTTCACCAATCATTATTACAAATTCAGGTCTTTAGCGGCCCGGACCTATATATCCAGCACGGATGGACCTCTAACTGCTGCAATAGCAAAAAATGAATTGATATTTTAAGAACACTTACAGAAGAATAAAATAAAGCACATTTCGTTTCCTTTTGAAACTTAAAAGGGTTCAATTTGAGCAGATGATTTTACCATCACTGTCATCGTCAGAGCGCACTTCCACAGTACATTCAGCATCTGCCTCACATTCACGATTCACATTCATCTCAACCATATTCTCAAAACTATCGTTTACAATTACTTCAAATTCAATATTTTGATCACTGGCACCTTATTCACCACATCCAGCATCAAATGACAGTGACATTTATATTTCATTGCGTATAGTAATTGCTCTGCAGTAAAGCCATTCAGACCAGTTACATTTTTTGATATTCGTTTGTTTTATGCCTGCGGTGATTATGAGTGAAACATCACGTCATCATTGTGTGTCAAACAGTACCACCTTGAGGAAAAAATATGTATTGCACATATTGAGTCATCAGATATGTAAATATAGTTGCGCAGGAAAAAATGCTTACACATTTACATACCTCAGGTCTGTAGCGAACCCCATACACTTTTTACAAAAACATAATCAGAAAACAGGCATTGTTTTATATTTAAAAAAAAAATTCTTGTTATATTGTTCTATATATAGGTCTAACTTTGATGAGGGAGAGGCTAGAGAATGATGTCCCGGGTCGCTAAAGACCCAAGGTATGCATTTAAGGGTTAAACTCTCTGAGGTTATATGAGGAAGGATGAAATATAAATTTCAGGTAATTCTTTGCTCCCCCTGCTCTTAGCCCTCTTTGACAGTCAATTAAATTTTCACTTACCACAGTGTTAGAAAGCACAAAACAATGACGAGCCCTTTGCAGGGGAGAAAATGGCCTCTTAGGGAGATTATATGGATCTCATTTTGTATTTACAGGGTGGCTGTCTCAAAGTGTGAGTGGAACACATCCGAATAATAATGCCTCTGTTGTCAGCAGCTTTGTGCAGGGATACAGCAACTCAGTGGTCTGTCAATCCTGTTGGAGCAAATACTATAGGTATTTAAATTCAGCGGATGCTGCATGTAGATACTGTATGTATGAGACTTGGAGTTGGAATAACACAGTTCTTTCTGTGTGTGGCCATGGAGTCACTGTATGGATTATATAAGTAATATTAAATTTGTTTTAAACTGAAGGTAGCTAAGCTACTGACTACTCAAAAAAAAATTTTTTTTTTAAAGATCTGAAGCTTTTTTTTGCGGGGGGGGGGGTTGATTAGTAGCTGCAAAAAAGTACAACAGAAAAGATTGTGTCAGTTTGTAACACTCAGCCCTATCAGCAAAGGCCACATAATTAAAACAAAAATTGTTTAAAATATTTAAATGCTGGATGAGCAGATTAAAGACAATATGACGACAGATATAAAACATCAGAACTGTATTTACACAAAACAATGACAGAAATATAACAACACGGTATATATCGAGAATAGTCAGACTGCCAAAAGAGTCTTTCAGTTCATACCATAAAACAGTCCAACAGCAATCTGTGTGTAATAGTCCAAGGTGTCCACCCGTGTATATACAATCCAGTAAATGTGATAATCCAAAGTGTAAGTGCAAAATACAAGTCTTGGTTGGTAAGTAAATCCACAAAATGTCCTTCACAACACAGGCAAGAACAAACAGCGACCTGCTTCCTGGTTTAGGTGTCAGGCCGCTTTCACACCTCTTTATCTGGTAATGACACCTAGGCACATGGTAAACGGAGGAGGCAGAGGAGACATTGAAAAGAGGAGGGACTCCAAACCAGACTGGGTAACTCGGGACAGGTAGCGCCAATCCTCCCTGGTACACAGTAGACCCAAGATGGGTGGGTCTAAGGATGGGTCTGAGGATGGAAGTGGCGTAATAGCTAGGGCACCAGAACTCCAGGAATAACGGGTCGCATCTGAAGGTGTTTGTTTCCCTTCTGGAATGTGTAATAGTCCAAGGTGTCCACCCGTGTATATACAATCCAGTAAATGTGATAATCCAAAGTGCAAAATACAAGTCTTGGTTGGTAAGTAAATCCACAAAATGTCCTTCACAACACAGGCAAGAACAAACAGCGACCTGCTTCCTGGTTTAGGTGTCAGGCCGCTTTCACACCTCTTTATCTGGTAATGACACCTAGGCACATGGTAAACGGAGGAGGCAGAGGAGACATTGAAAAGAGGAGGGACTCCAAACCAGACTGGGTAACTCGGGACAGGTAGCGCCAATCCTCCCTGGTACACAGTAGACCCAAGATGGGTGGGTCTAAGGATGGGTCTGAGGATGGAAGTGGCGTAATAGCTAGGGCACCAGAACTCCAGGAATAACGGGTCGCATCTGAAGGTGTTTGTTTCCCTTCTGGACCCACTGATATAGTATGTCCTGGTGTATTTGCAGTCCACGGTGTAGCAAATTAGTTCAAAAGGCAAATGTTAATAATTAATAACTTGTTATAATCAATTATAAATATTTGGATCAGCTAATGGAATTAATATTACATTCAACAAACCTGTTCACCCAGCAAACACCCAATGTTAATTGTTTATTAAAGGGGTCATATGATGCTGCTAAAAATAACATTATTTGGTGTAATGAAATGTGTTTATGCGGTTTAAAGTTAAAAAAACACATTCTTTTCCACATACTGTACATTATTGTTTCTCCTCTATGCCCCACCTTTTTGAAACGCGTCGATTTTTACAAAGCTCAAAGGTCTTACAGATCTTCTTTATGCACCAAGAGCTTGTAACACTCCAAAGAGAAAGGAAAAAATTAAATCGCATCATATGACCCCTTTAATGTTTATTTCTGGGGTATGGGAAATAATATCCTTATTGTACAATACTACTCAGAGCATGTAGCCAAAATCTGCATGATTAGGGACTCCAGTTATGAGCAAAACAACATACAACCTTGAGTGTGATTCAAACAAGACTTTATTAACTACACTAAACACTTAAACATTTCTAACACACACACATACATTTACATTTAGTCATTTAGCAGACACTTTTATCCAAAGCGACTAACAAATAAGGACAATAAAAGCAGTCAAAACTAACAAAAGAGCAACAATATATAAGTGCAAATTACAAGTCTCGGTTAGCCTAACGCAGTACACGTAGCAAGGTGTAAAAAATAAATAAATAAATAAAATATATATATATATTATACATACACACACACATATACACACACACACACAAACAAAGAAAAACAAGTAGATAGAATAGAAAAAATAGAAAGCTAGTTTTTGTTGTTGTTTTTTTTTAAATATTAAAAAAATATATAAAAAGAAATTATAGATAAAGAAGAATTAAAATAGAATAGAAAGTGTTAAGAGTTAGAGGGTCAAATAAAGGTGGAACAGATGTGTTTTTAGTCGTTTCTTGAAGAT
>NW_015505577.1:829128-833262 GCF_001515645.1 Sinocyclocheilus grahami
ACTAGGATTTACACAAGCTTCAGTCTGGATCCAGAACACCTGAGAAGAGATGATGCCAACCCCTCAGAGGACCTCAGATTATGCCAACCCTGAAACAACATACAGAACTACCAAATTTTGCTATAAGTTTGATTGCATCATATAATAATTGCTGTTAATAGTGTTCATCATCTGTTTGGTTAGGTCTTTAATTGATTGCGTCTTTAATTGATTTTTCCATACATTTCTGCCATATGTACATTAACTGACAGTCACCACTGATAAGCTACCACTAAATATTGTAGAAACTTAATTTGCTGTAAAGTTGCTTTGCAACGATTTGTATCGTGAAAAGCGCTATACAAATAAACTTGAACTGAATTGAACTTGAATAAATGATTTTTTTTTTTTTTTGCATTTATAACCGCCCAAGCATATCTATATACATATAGACTGCTGCACCAAACAAATTCGAAAGGGGAAACATGTAAACAATAAACCAACTCCATAGCGGATTCCAAGTGATCAAGGTCTTAGGACGTACCAATTCAGCCCATTCCAAGGGTTCCGCCAGTAGTGGGCACTCATGCAATGTAATCAATGACGTACATCCGAGTAAACGAGACAGAGGGAAGTAAGCGAGTGAAGGGCATAAAAAAGTGATATAGAACGCAGCCCATGACACAGAGATTGAGGTACTTTGTATTATTTTGTTTGGCTCTATAGAGGGAAGAAGCCAGTTTTGTGTTTTGATTCAGGCACAATGCACCCGAGCAACGAATCAGGCCTGCAACGGTGGGGGTTGATATATGCACGTGTGTGTGTGGGGGCCCACAAATCATTAGTTTTAGAGGTGTTTGAATTCTGACTACTTACGTTGCATGGCTTAAGCCATGTATTTTTCTTCTTTGCATTTTTAATCACTCTGGCCATAGTCTGTGATACACATTGATTGACATTTGATACTGACATTGCTCAGTATTTGAAACGCAAAGACACCTGAAGGTGAACAGCTCTCTTTATTGGAGGTTTATTGATCCATGCGACCCTGTCATAAACGGTGAATAGTTTTTTTTTCTTCTCTCCTATACATTATTTATTTACCTATTTATATATTTATTGACTTATTGATTGACATATTTCTCTATTTATTGCTCTATTTATATATTTATCTGTGTTAATAAACCCACCTAATTTTGATACTTGCCTCTTGGTGAGATCATTTACTCTATCATATTATTACAGTTTACACTTAAAACAAAGGGTACTTACCTATACTTACCTGGAGTGGTGAGCGTCCATCCCATCCTGTAACACGCAGATAAACCATAGCTTAGCTCAGTGGTTCCCAAACTTTTTCTGCCGAGCCCCCCTTTTGTAGAGAAAAATATTTTCAAGCCCCCCCTCCCCCTCCCTCTTTTTTTTGGAAAGTCTCTTATGCTCACCAAGGCTACATTATACTTACCTGGAGTGGTGAGCGTCCATCCCATCCTGTAACACGCAGATAAACCATAGCTTAGCTCAGTGGTTCCCAAACTTTTTCTGCCGAGCCCCCCTTTTGTAGAGAAAAATATTTTCAAGCCCCCCCTCCCCCTCCCTCTTTTTTTTGGAAAGTCTCTTATGCTCACCAAGGCTACATTTATTTATTAAAAATACAGTAAACACTGCAATATTGTGAAATATTGTCAATTTAAAATATCGATTTGAATGTTTTAACATATAACAGAGAACATTACTGCATGGGTTCTATTTGCTTTTGTCACGTCGCGCCGCTCGCGTCTGGTGTAGACACGTAGTTTTGGTATTCGTGAATCCTAAGTATATTCATAATCTGCTTTACGTTTACCTGGCACTGGAAGTCCTTTCACAAACTTGTAACTTACATGCTTAGAGCAGAACTATGTTCATTTATATTTCTACATGGCTCCATGCAATAACTTTGATTCTTCTATCGCGCCATAGTGGTCTGTTATTGATACAACCACAACTGCTACACTCTAAAAAACCGTTGGGTTATTTACTGTACCCAATATCTGGGTTAAACATGTTGGGTCGTTTTGTTGGGTTATTCCTATGTTTGTTGTGTTATTTCTATAACAACACAACCAGTTGGGTTAAAAATTTTTAATTCCAACGGTCGATCGGTGCAACTGCGACAGAAGACACAGCGGTAATAATATGTGCGTTATGTTGTTTTTTGTAACAAAGTGTCTTTAAGCCCTGACACGGTAATATTGCTGTTTTTCCTACGAGTATGTTTACATCTCCCCTCTCGACTGATATTATAATCCGTTAAAAAGCCGTTATCTGCACTCTTGACTTGACACGAGCGCTTTGAAGCCGATCAATTTCAAACCTATAGAAAACAGTTTCCTTACTTTTTCAGTTTGTCTCAACAGTTTTGGGGGAAATTTTACATATATTTTAGACACGCTGGTCTTGAAGACCCACCGGAGCCTCTTCATCCGGTGTCGCGTCCACTCTGAGTGAAGGTATGTCGCCTTTTTATTCCTTTCGTCTGAAAACTACAGTGTAAAATTAAAACACTTCGAAACACAGAAATGAAAAGTTTTATCTCTGGAAAGTTGCTGGTTATCGCCAGAGCAGTCATGTAGTGATTATTGTTTACCGACAGAGGCCGCTGCGAGATACACTGATTATTACATGCGCCGCTCAGTGTTGCTGACGTAGCGATTTTGTTGCTAAATTTAGCAACTTTTCAGACTACCCTAGCAACTTTAATTCCAACGGTCGATCGGTGCAACTGCGACAGAAGACACAGCGGTAATAATATGTGCGTTATGTTGTTTTTTGTAACAAAGTGTCTTTAAGCCCTGACACGGTAATATTGCTGTTTTTCCTACGAGTATGTTTACATCTCCCCTCTCGACTGATATTATAATCCGTTAAAAAGCCGTTATCTGCACTCTTGACTTGACACGAGCGCTTTGAAGCCGATCAATTTCAAACCTATAGAAAACAGTTTCCTTACTTTTTCAGTTTGTCTCAACAGTTTTGGGGGAAATTTTACATATATTTTAGACACGCTGGTCTTGAAGACCCACCGGAGCCTCTTCATCCGGTGTCGCGTCCACTCTGAGTGAAGGTATGTCGCCTTTTTATTCCTTTCGTCTGAAAACTACAGTGTAAAATTAAAACACTTCGAAACACAGAAATGAAAAGTTTTATCTCTGGAAAGTTGCTGGTTATCGCCAGAGCAGTCATGTAGTGATTATTTTTTACCGACAGAGGCCGCTGCGAGCTACACTGATTATTACATGTGCCCGCGCCGCTACTTCAGCCTAGTGATGGGAAGTTCGGATCATTTTACAGACTCGGACCTTTGAGTCTCATTCAGCAAAATGAACGAATCGTTAATTTTAGCAAAATACAATTAAAATGTTACGTGTTACTTCCCTAACACGTCTACTAACGCAAACGTTGATCACACTATTATTACAAACAATACAAAACTGCAATAAGAAACAGAAAAGATTAATTCATTGTTTACCTGGGTCTTCAGTCTATGATTAGCTCACCTCACCTCTTATCTGACAAGTCTTCAGGTTTGAGTCGTTCGTTCATCACGTGACAGCCCCATAAACTTAACCAATGCAGTCTGAGCCGGAAAGAGAATTGATTAGTTCATCTCTCGAGTCTTCGGGTTTGAGTCGTTCCTTCATCACGTGACAGCCCCATACACTTTAACCAATGCAGTCTGAGCCAGAGAGAGAAATGATTAGTTCTTTTTTAAATTTTTTTAATTGAAGATATAACATTCACAGGGGATAAAGTCATAGCAATAAAATACACACACCCAGAATACAAAACAATAAATACATAAAGAATAATAAAAATGAAATAGACAGAATGTGCATTGTGAAGAGATGTCCAACTTACATTTTGAGAGTAAAGAATTACAGGGATAGTGCATATGAAGAATTTTATAGTAAAGTTCTTTCATCTTGTTAGGCAACATAAACTTGTTAATACCGGCCCATATTTTAATAGTAGAAAGAAAAGGGTCATTTATTTTCCACTCATAAAATGCTTTAGGATGACAACTAAACTTCTTAATAAGGATTTTTCTAATCCAGAAATTGTTACATTTAACATTAGAAAGCTCCAGACCTCCAATACAAATTTTTGGCATTT
>NW_015505577.1:833404-833687 GCF_001515645.1 Sinocyclocheilus grahami
AATGTGTGAATTTCTGTCATGATGGTTATTTTCCATAACACTGAATGTTGTAACAAAGGTAATAAAGAGTTGGTTATTATTATTAAGTCTGTCTGTCTGGGTCTGTCACGTGATGAACGATCTACTCGAAAAACCCGAAGACTCGAGATTAACTAATCAATTCTATTTCCGGCTCAGACTGCATTGGTTAAAGTGTATGGGGCTGTCACGTGATGAAGGAACGACTCAAACCCGAAGACTCGAGAGATGAACTAATCAATTCTCTTTCCGGCTCAGACTGCAT
>NW_015505577.1:834669-837882 GCF_001515645.1 Sinocyclocheilus grahami
CCGGCTCAGACTGCATTGGTTAAGTGTATGGGGCTGTCACGTGATGAACGAATGACTCGGAAAAACCCGAAGACTCGAACCAGATGAACTACTTGACTAATTCCAGTACAGAACCTATAGGATGTTGCGCATGCGCGACTGAATGAATGACTCCCCCAGAACGACTCGTTCTTCCCGAGTCACATTAAAGATTCGTTCAAAATGAACGAATCGTTCAAGAACGACCCAACACTACTTCAGCTACGAAGAACTGAACATGGAGAGAGCTGAGCATTATTATCATCAGTTATCAAAAACACCATTATCGGTTTCAAGGTATAGTCACATAATAACTAATTAATTAATACGGTTTGTATTATATAATAGGGTATGCACAGGATACTGGATTTACATAGTTTCTAAAATTAATGAAAGTTCCACTGTCAAACCCCCATACACATCTTAACTATACCACTTGGGTGAAAGTACATGGATATGGATATGGATAAATGATAATACAACTAAATAATTGGACATACAACAATTACATTTTCATAATTGAATTACATTTTATGCTCGAAAAGAGGCTTAAATGCAAAATAATAAGGCTAAGTATAAAGTTTCTATTGTATATACACGGTATGTAACAGTTTGTGAAAATGAAAATATTAAGGACACTAAAAAAAAATTGTTTAAAATATTTAAGTAGTTGATATTTATTTTTGTAATGTTTATGTGAAGTCATAATCTTGTTAGAATGTAGTACTGTTTCGATTTATGTTTAATAATTTTCATAGTGTGATTTTTGGTGTACTGTATTAAAACTAGTTAGTTAATTAGAATAATATATGAAACCATAAACAAATGTATGTCTCTGTTCACTCTGTTTCAATTGATAAATAATAAGAAGTGAGATTTTAATTATATTTTGAACACTGAAGTAGGAAATGTTGTCTTTTTCATTAGAATTTAACTGTTCCTATTCTTTGTTAATTTTAGATTGCTCTGGACTAAGGTATATTATACCCACATGTAAGGGATGGATAGAGTGTGAGCTCTAAAGGGCATGGGTCTCAACAGGTAATCGCATATTGCAAGACAAAGAAGAGAGCCTTAGATCTTCTGGATATTTCTTCTGGTGAGAAAATCCTGTTCTGTATTTTCATGCCCAATTGTAATATTTTACATTATGGACTGACAAGCACACCAACACACACTTAGGGCCAGTTTTACTAAACGGGGCAAATTAGCGCGAGAGCACAATTCCAAAACAGTGCCGATGGGCGTGGAAATTTCTGCGGGTGATTTACTAACAACACTCAAATTAAAGAACACAAACACAACATCTAATTTACATATTGACCAATGAAATATACCAAACGCAGTGCAAATTAGCGTAGTCACAAATAAAGAATAAAGATATAAATAAGCCACAGTAGGCTACGTTGAAAAGAACTGGTGGCCAAAAAATGAAGGGTTGCAAGAAGTTTTGATAGAGCTGGTATTGTGTGACTCCTAGTTGAGGGTTCCAAGTCATCTTTTATTTCCTGAAGCAAATTAAAATAACATGGCTTGGCAAACGATATGTTCAGACAGTGTGTTCTTCTGGCATTCCAAATAAAATTAATATGTGTAGAAAAAAATCCTCCTCCTTCTACCACATGCTCTCTGTTCTCTGCGGTGCCTCGTCCTATAGCAACAATAATTGCAGCCATTTCAAGCGCAAGATTGTTTAAAGGGAACAAAATTGTTTTTTCACCTAACAATGAAAATTCTGTCATTAATTACCCACCCTTGTGTCGTTCCTCCCATAGACAGCAAGGGAACTACCATGGTCAAGGCACAGAAAAGTACCAAGGTGATTGACAAAGTAGTCCATGTTACATCAGTGTTTCAACCGTAATGTTACGAAGCTATGAGAATACTTTCTTTTTTTTTGCGCAAAGAAAACATAACTTTATTCCACATTTTTGTCTCTACTGCATAGGGGTGCGCCATATCATACCGTCCACGATAACACCGGTATACATTTTTACATGATAAAAAAGTGTCATATCGCGATATCAATGATATAGCGTCAATGATGACGTATTTATTAGGATTTACTCTGACCGTGGTAGTTCTCTTGCTGTCTATGGGAGGGTCAGAGAGCCCTCAGATTTCATCAAAAATATCTTAAATTGTGTTCCGAATATGAAAGAAGGTCTTATGGGTTTGGGACAAAACGAGGTTGAGTAATTAATGGCAGAATTTAAATTTTTTGGGTGAACTATCCCTTTAAGACATGCTTTTTTGGGGGGTTAAATAATGTCACAAATGGCAGTAATTTGACGCATGCAAACGTTAGTAAAACACATTGCGTGATTCATTTGAATACTCTCCTCCCATAAATTTTGCGTCTGAAATGGAAACTCCTGAGAATGCATATTCGATAAGGTCAGTCGGAAAAATAACTGTCCACGCCTTTTCAGCGCTAATTCATCACTGCGCGTTTTTAGTAAAAACTGACCGTACAATTTTTACACCAAAAGACGGTTTGCGCTGGCGCAAGCTGTTAGTAAAACTGACTCTTAAAGGGTTAATTCTCCCAAAAATGAAACTTTTTTTTTATAATTTATTACTCATGTTATTCCACATCTCCATTAGTTGTTCTTCTCTTTTCTGCTGTACACAAGATATTTTACTTTCATAGTATGAATAAATACACATTCTTCAAAATCTTCTTTTGTGTTCAACAGAAGACAGAAACTCATACCGGTTTGGAGCAACCTGAGGGTGAGTAAATGATGACAAAAGTTTCATTTTTGGGTGAACTATCCCTTTGAGAAAAATCACACAAGCAAGAGTACTGTGAAGGTGTCTTTAAATAGCTGAGTTAAGGCTGCTTGTGCCTGCTCAAAATTCTCTGTATAGCATTGCAGCATTAAACAGTATGTAACGACACATAAAAGCTACTTTCAGAAGTGCTTCTGTGTCATCTTTGTAATGTGAATTTTGACTCTAGATCAATATAGATCAGGTATGAGACCACAGAAAACCACAGCCTGCTGATATAGAGTCTAACAGCATGATTACAAGATCAGATATATAGTTTTATCATAACTTAAATTTCATTCTATATGTCATTGATACACTGACATTACCACCCACTAGCATAACAATGTAACATGCAGAAGGAGTTCAAAAATCCCCACACCTGTCTATAATGATACAAACACCACTCTTGTAACACTC
>NW_015505577.1:837909-889896 GCF_001515645.1 Sinocyclocheilus grahami
GAGGAGGAGGAGCAACAAAGGCGATACCCTCATGTCCTGTAGTTTTGGGATAAAATCCATCCTTCATCATTGCGGGAGAAATGGCACTGAAGCAAGACTGTCTTTTTACAAGCAGTTGAAACATGGTTTAGATTATTTTACATTTTGAACATTGCATATCCCAAGCCTGTTTCAGCTGTAATTACATTGTCTGTACTAGCTTTGTTCTGTTTGTTTGTGAATTTATATTTATCTTGTAAACTGAAACAATTGCAAGCAACCTAATGTGATAAGGAAGTGATTAATAAGACAATTTCAACCAGTTATTTAATTTAATAGATGTTTTTGCAACTTTAAATGTAATAGAAATAGTGTTTTCAAAATATTGGTATGCTGTATATTATTATTGATTTACATAGCAATACTACTACTACTACTACTAATAATAATAATACCAGGATGGTTAAAGCAAAACATTTTTTGTCCAAATAACCCAACAAATTAGTTATTTTTTAACCCAATGCATTGGGTTACTAACTTACTACCCAATCCATTGGGTTAAAATAACCCAACATTAGGTAGGTGCTATAGTAACCCACCATTGGGTTATCTGTTGGGTCATTTTTTAACCCAACTATTTCAAGGCTCTCAAAGTTGTCAATTAAATACTTTTAATGCACTTTTTAACAAACTGAATTTGTTATGGATTTATTTTGCTTTGTAAAAATAGGTTGAGGGCCATGAGATTATGAATTTTATTGGCAACCATAAAAATCTGCCTGCATGTCTATCTCCCCTTTGTTGTAACATCAGTTTAAAAAGCTTAAGATAACATCTCTTGATAAATCTATAAATTACTATTTAAATAAATTTGAATGGAAACTTTTTCTCTTCCGGGTTTATACTAGTGAGTATTGAGCTTGAGACCAGAAGAGGGATAAATAAGAATCCAAGCCTCATGGTCTTGAGTTTTTTTTCATGGAATTTAGGAGATTGTGGATTTGGACTTGACCGCCTTCTGGTTTTGGTCTAAACTACAACACTGGCTTATACATCTATCATTAATTGTGAGAAGACAAAAATACACTATCAAATTAATACAAATGCCAGTTATTTAATTTAGCCAGAAAAACACAGTTTTATGTATTATCCCCCCTTACACAGTGAATGAATGAATGAAAGCTGTCTTTACATCTTGACAAGGGGATCATCATACTTTGAAAACCAAAAAAAAAAAAAATGTTAGCTAAAACTACATGGCCTTTATCACTTTGCCATTGTGGGGTCTTTCAAAAAGCTTCACCAGGCTGGGGAAACTCCATGTTTAAAAGGAAGAAAGAAAATATTATGACACTTCCATAGAAAAAAAATAATCATTTTAATAAAAAATACATTTATATATATTTATATATACTATAAATTGTGCATCATTATGCGTCTTACACATTTAGGATAACAAGGTTCTAATTTGCAAAGCTATCCAGAGCAAACCATTTGAGCACATGGGTAGACTAGACAGACAAAAGAATAGGAACACATTGTTATTGGGCAACTCAATTCAGTTTTCCTAAAATTACAACAGCATAAAAGGTAAGACTAGGACTAGCTTCCACTCTGGACTGAATCTTCAGATTGCTAGCATTGCAGGATGGTGTTTGCCATTGTAACAAATACTATAACTCCCATTCTCAGACTGCTAGGATGCAGGAGAAGGACAGTGGACAGTGTTCCATCATGAACACAGAAGCAGCATCTATGTGATATCCACACATACGACACTGAGCAAAGCAAGGGTGCTAAGTGTCAAAACACAGCACTGTTACACTGCTATTCAGTTGTACAGGGAACAAAATGTCTTTCTTTTAACATCGCTGTGGGTTCATTTGCAT
This sequence comes from Sinocyclocheilus grahami, assembly GCF_001515645.1. Lineage (NCBI taxonomy): Eukaryota > Metazoa > Chordata > Actinopteri > Cypriniformes > Cyprinidae > Sinocyclocheilus > Sinocyclocheilus grahami. Next base: position 839,778 of record NW_015505577.1, read on the forward strand.
GAATTAGACTGACAGTCAGAATTGTGTTATTCGTTGGTCACTTTTCAAGCAGATCCATTTATATAGACAGGCAGGTTAAAAGAAAAAGAAAAAAACCTTACTGCGGAGCGTTTTGATGCCAACAATGCCACATGGTCACTGTACAACTTTATAGAAGCCTTTGATACTGGTGCTGTTCCAGAAAACCGTGAAACTAACATGTTAGAAGTTGCCCAATTTAAAATAAGATGAGGGCAAGAAGAAAAGGTTCACTTATTTGTGCTTTGAAGGTTTTCTCTTTACTTTCAGATTTGAAGCCGCATTGTGCAAATCATCATAAAACCTGTTTGTGACCACTGATGTCACCAGCAAAGTCAGTTGGCTTAAAAGGAGTGATTCATAGTGATTCATGAGCAAAGCACAAAAATAATAACAAGAAAAGGCAGAGAAAGGGTCTTAAGTATATGTCAACATGGGTGACAAAGAATGATAGTTCAACATGAAAGTTTTTAACATATACATAAATTCAACATATACAACATTTGAACTAGGTCAAGAGTTCAAGAATTCTTACTGTTACAGGTGACCCACACAAAACAGATTAAATTAAAAAAGCAAATGTAAAACTGACAAATATGTGATGAAGATCAACTCAAATCAGATGCATATGTATAACCAAAACATCTAGGGATATAAATCTAGGGATATAAATATGATCAAAGTCTGTGAAAATAAATCTGCATTGTTAATCATTTTGATCTTTTATTTAAAAAAAAAAATCACAAATATCTAACCTTTCATTGAACTAAAACAATTGAAAATGGCGGAAAATCTCATTATGAAATAAATGTTTTTCTCAAATACACATTGGACAATTATTGGCACCCCTAGAAATTCAGAGTAAAATTACAGAGTAAAATATCTGTGAAGTATATTCCCATTCATATTTACAATTTTGAGCATACCAGGGTGATTATGAACATGAAATTATCCAGCCATGGCTTCCTGTTTCACAGGAATATAAATAGGAGGGAAAACAAAGGCCAAATTCCCTTCATCATCCATCACAATGAGAAAAACCCAAGAATATATTTATGATGTGCAGCAAAAGATCATTGAGCTTCACAAATTAGACGGTGACATTAAGAAAAGAGCTAGAGCAGTGAAAATTCACATTTCCACCATCAGGGCAATAATTAAGAATTTCCAATCAACAGAAAATGTTACAAATCTGCCTGGAAGAGGACGTGTGTCTATATCGTCCTAATGCACGGTGAGGAGGAGAGTTTGAGTGGCTAAAGACTCTCCAAGGACCACATGCAGCTGGAGAATTGCAGAAAATAGTTCAGTCTCAGGGTCAGAAAACATGAAAAAAAATCAAACAGCACCTACACACCACATGTTGTTTGGGAGGGTTTCAAGAAAAAAAAAATCAAGAAAAGAAAATGCTCTCTTAAGGGGGTCTGAATACTTTCCGTACCCACTGTATATATATATATATATATATATATATACTTAGAGGCTTTCATAAGCCTGTTTATTCACCTCTTGTTTATAAAATTACAATGAAAAATGACAAGCAGCACCTTGGTTTCCATCTGTTGCGATCAACTGGAAAACAAAAAGCAGGTTGACCTGTGAACTCTGTATTGCACCCTAGAGAAAGATTTCAGGAAGAGCACAGTCACTGCCTCATGTATGCACACTCTCTCTCTCTCTCTCTCTCTCACACACACAAAAGTCAGATCTGGAGGTAAAATGTGCTGGGATAGAGTTCTGGTTGGCCCTCAGTGCCGTTGGTGCTCTCAAAATTATTTTAGGGCATGGGGCTTTTCCAATGCATTATTGTCTGCAAAAAAAAAAGAAAAAGATTTGATACATAAAATTCACACAGCACTTGACAATGGGTAGCAAAACTAATACATACTATATAAGTTTTCTTACAGAAGTGTCTACAACAGATGGCAATTGAGCACATAAACTAAAATGGATTAAAACTAGGACGAGCATGCCCTGATGCATAATCGCTATGTTTAAGGTTATTTAATTAATTTAGGGTTAATGCAACAACAACATTTCTTTTTCATAACAGTGTACACAGCACAAACCAAGTGGAACATGATTTTTCAATATACTGGAATTCATGTGACATACATCACATGATTCCATCACAATTCTGCGCTGTTGGAAGTATGGTGTCAATTTGATGCCAAATGTATTGCGATTACAGAATTAAAGATATAACATGAATCATAAAACTGAAGACGCATAAAGAAAAAAAAAAGAATCTCTGTACAGGTATCAAAACCTCAAAAAAAATCTCAAAAACTGAGGATTAGGAAAACTTCCCGCAATCTTAATTCCTCACTTATACTGGTTCAAGGGGTTGATTTCACCTTAGTTAGATTACAATACATTTAAACTAATGGCACATTAATTCAATTAAAATTTTAAAGCAGCATGTGACAAAGTTGGAAAGCATCACAAACTGAATCATAGTATTGGAAGATTTGGGAACTGTGTACTAAGAACATAAGTTTTCTGGAAAATGATAGGCTCATTCTACAGATCAGCCATTTATAAGGAATACTACATAAAAATATCAAAATAATTGAGAGAGGTTAAATTACCAGTAGGGGGAAGCATAGAACAACAAGAGAGGCTATTTTCAGACTGGAGGCAATAGTGGCCCATCCAATTGTTTTGCTAATACATGACTTAGATCTGTTTTTTCTTTTTCATAACAGTGTACACAGCACAAACCAAGTGGAACATGATTTTTCAATATACTGGAATTCATGTGACATACATCACATGATTCCATCACAATTCTGCGCTGTTGGAAGTATGGTGTCAATTTGATGCCAAATGTATTGCGATTACAGAATTAAAGATATAACATGAATCATAAAACTGAAGACGCATAAAGAAAAAAAAAAGAAAAGCAAAATTGTCAGAATTACGAGCAAAACGACGTTTTATTTTTCTCCAGTAATCTGCTTTTGATCTCAGTTCTTTGCTTGTAATTCCAAATGTTGCGCTTTGAGTTTCATGCAGAATAGGGTGGGTTTAACGTCTCTATTGGTCCCCTAGACTGATTTCTAGACTGACGGTTCTTCCTAGCCAATAAATCAGTGTCGGGGAGTGATGTCAGTCCTAGGCGACTTTGACTTCCCTAATATGTGCATTTGTCTACACAGATTAATTTGAGCTGAAACTTTCACCTTTTCTGATTTGTATAACTGGCATCCGTGAAGCTGAAGAGCCTCAAATTGCATGTACAAGCTCAAAGACATAGTTTGCCTTTATCACCTAAATTCATCTACAAATATTCAGTCATACTTCAGTGCTAACGTATGTTAGTGTAACACAATTTTTTTCTAAAGCAATCTATGATATCTTTCCACTGAATACAAATATAATAATATATAACAGACTGTCGTTTGATATATAACAGACTGTCATTTCTGTCCCCAGGCAACTTTTTTTAGTCCTATGTTTGAGATTGTACTGAAAATGTAAGACAATTAATTTCATAGGAGATCATTTAATCTATTGCTGCTTTCAATTTTGGTGCAAGTAGGATCCAACATTATAAAATAATCATAATAATAATAATATACTTATCATGAAATTGTCATTGGTTATATGTTGTTCTAGTTCTAGTAAAATCTGGGATTCCCAAATATGCCACAATGATGAAAGTCAACCACAAGAATTAATTTATGGCTCTTTGCTTAATCTGCTACTAAGAAATTATTCTAATTAATTTTAAAGGGGTCATATGATGCGATTTAAATTTTTTAAGTCTTTTGAGTGTTACAAGCTCTTGGTGCATAAACAAGCTCTTTAAAGTTGCAAAGACTAAAGTCTCAAATCCAAAGAGATATTCTTTATAAAAGTTAAGAGTCAGCCACGCCTACCTAAAACGGCTCGTTCTAACACGCCCCCACATGTCTACGTCACGATGTGGGAAGATTTGCATAACGCGCCGGGACACAGGGCATCACAGTATGGTAGGGGCGTAACATTTCCATCACACGCTTGAGGTATTTGGCCAATCACAACGCACTGGATAGCTGGATAATCAGAGCACACCTCACTTTTCAGAACGATGAGCTTTGTAAAAACTGACGTGTTTCAGAAAGGCGGGGCATAGAGGAGCAACAATAATGTACATTATGTGGAAAATAATGTGTTTTTAACCTTAAACCGCATAAACACATTGCATTACACCAAATACACAACATAATGTTCTTTTTAGCAACGTCATATGACCCGTTTAATAATCATCTCATTACGTCATGCTATGTTTTCCACTAATATTATAAGTTATTCAGGAACAGTCTTATATTATGTCTGAGAAAATATAAAATGACATTTTCTAGATATGTTGATTACCTATAATTACACGGCGATCCAAAGTCTGCCAGCTAGCCACATTCATCTATTCAGTTCATGTGATCACAAGGAAGTCCAAGTCATGCAGTAGTGATGTCACTCCCCACACCAATTTACTGGCTAGGAAGAACTGTCAATTAGGGATGTGCGATTCATCAAAATCATGATGTGAGCATGCACAATTTTTGACCACCGAAAGCACGATTTCACCACCACCAATGTCCACTGATGCAGTGAGTGAATGGAGCAGAGCGAGCATTTGCAATTCTTTCCTATGGTAGTTGAGCTTCATGCCTGCACGGCAAAAGAGTTGAGAGTGGCCAAAAGGTCGGAGATGCTCGACTTGTAAACATCAAGCAAAAAACACCATGCAGCAGCCAATCTTTGTGAGAAGCAGGTAGTGACATCTGTCACCAGGGTTTAAAATATGCTGATTGTAGTCACTTCTGTGCTGAATTAAGTGCTTAAATCATTGTTCACACATTGGATGCATTAAAGTTGTTGTATGTTTACAATTGCAGTTTGGATGTGTATTTCATTGTGAATTGGCTGGCTTTGTTTAAATGTTTTTTAAAAGGACACTCTGTTTTTACTGTGCATTCAAAAAAAAAGTTTGCATCTTTGTAACTGCATTTTCATGTATGTACACTGCAAAAAATGACTTTTCTTAGTATTTTTGTCTTGTTTCTAGTCAAAATATCTAAAAAAAATTATTAAATCAAGATGAATGAATGATGCCTTTATATAGTGCTTTATTGTGTATTGTTGTAATCATGTGGGGGGGGGTGCTGCATCCACTTTGATGATGCAACGGCAGCCACAGTACAACGGCGCCAGTGCACTCGCCACACACCAGCTACAGGTGGAGAGGAGAGAGAGTCATAGAGCCAATCAAGTGGTTGGGGATTATTAGGAGGCCATGATTGACAAGGGCCAGGGGGGCAATCTTGGCCAGGACACCGGGGTTACACCCCTACTCTTTACGAGAAGTGCCATGGGAGAGTCAGGACCTCGGTTTAACGTCTCATCCGAAAGACGGTGCTTTTTGACAGTATAGTGTCCCCATCACTATGCTGGGGCGTTAGGACCAACACAGACTACAGGGTGAGCACCCCCTGCTGGCCTCACTAACACCTCTTCCAACAGCAACCTAGTTTTCCCAGGAGGTCTCCCATCCAGGTAATGACCAGGCTCAGCCCTGCTTAGCTTCAGTGGGCAACCAGTCTTGGGCTGCAGGGTGATAGATATTAGATACTAGATAAGTAGATATTAGATAACATGGGCATCGCTAGGCCATTTTTAGGGGGGCTATAGCCCTATTTTGCAATTAGTTCTATAAACTACACAAATTCGTTATCGCCTCAGTCCCCTTTAAATTTCGTATGAAAACGGAGGCAGACTTCGATCGACTCCTCCCCGTCTTTCAGCGGCGCGCTGCAGAGCGAGAAACAGAGGACAAGGTGTGTGTTTATCGATAGATTGTTATATCTGCATCTGTGCAGTTCTTTGTCATAAATCCAGTTTACAAAATATCACGGGGGAGCAATAATCGGTTCCCCATCTGAAGTTTTCACTGCGTTCACCCCTCATCACACCACAGCTGTTTCCTCCAGCGAAAATGAAGCACATATGAACGCATACTTTATAAAACGATCCTATTGTCATTTTCATTTGAAAATTTTACTTTCAATATAATACATATTCCAGTGCATGTGGCAAAGAGGTTTGCATACTTGAGCTAAGGAAAGAGGGTTGTACTAGAAATGCAAACAGTAAAATTATGTGTTTGTACAGTAAACAGGTGTGCGTGTGAGATCATGAAGACTTGAATTTGGCTTAATCAGTACTCAAATGTCATACCTATCTATGCAATACAGTGGAATACTGCAATAAGTTTGGTATACGACCAAACTATTAATCGAAAAAAAAGTATTTTATATATATATATATATATATATTTTTTTATTAGGCTAGTATTATTATTATACCCTCACTGGGGGCTGAGCCTCCCTAAAATGAAAATCCTAGAATCACCCGTTAGGTAAGTAGATATTAGATACCAGATAAGCAAAATAACTTAAGATATTTAGTCTTGTTTCCAGGGGGAAAAACTAAATTAAGTGCATTTTGCTTAAAACAAGCAAAATTATCTGCCAGTGGGGTAAGTAAAATATTCTTAAAACAAGAGTATTTTACTTACCCCACTGGCAGATAATGTTACTTGTTTTAAGCAAAATGCACTTAATTTAGTCCCCCCCCCCCCCCCCCCCACCCCTAACAACAATCATATTGCCTCTAGACTGCTGCCTTGCACCTTCCATTACCATTTTTACCCCCCAACAAGACTAAATAAGTTATTTTGCTTATCTAGTAAAGTTTCTTGATTTAAGAATTTTTTTATATTTTGACTAGAAACAAGACAAAAATACTAAGTAAGATAAGCCATTTTTTTCAATTAAAAAGATAAGCCTTACGACAGAAAAAAAGTACAGAAACCTTCCTGTCACTGTTCTAGTTTCTGTTATTTGAGAGACTTCGGTCTATGTTGTTTTGATGTTTACTCATATTTGTATTGTTTTGTCTGTTTTGATAAAGCTCTAATAGGTTTCCTTTTGAAATGTTTCAAAATCTAATTCATAAACACAGAAATTCATTTCTGAATGTAAATTGTATAAGGAAATGTTACTGAAATTTAAGTATTTATAAAAAAATCATGAAATTATTTTTTGTCCAAATCGCACAGCACTACTATCAAGCTAGCAATAGGGGACCAAAGTAGATCTTAAACTCACTCTGTTCTGCAAGAAACTAGAATTGTAACATTTGGGATCAAAAGCGAAGAATAGAGAAATGAGAGCAAAGAAAAACAAAGCTTGAGTAGGGAGAAAATCAAAGTGCAAACAACAATTCTAATAATTTTGCATTTATTTATTTTGACTTTTACAAAAAAAAATAAAAATTCTCTTCAGTTTTATCATTCACAGCTTAAACGAAAGCATAAACGCTGTTTTTAGTTCCCTCCATGTTTTCAGAATTGAACACAAGGCCTGCAGTGTAAACCTAGCCAAAGACCGTCCTACCTCAGATTCACTGGGCCATAAGAGTCCAACAGTTGTGTGCTGGCTAACTCCAGATTCCAGTCACACAATTCTAGAATCTTATGACACTCCACCCTTGTCTTCAGGCCCAGACAGAAGAGCTGCTCCACCTGGGCACCAAAAGATGTGAAAAAATGGATAAAAGTAACTTAACTCATTAGGTCCTACATGAACATTATGGATATACTTCCAGTGCCAAAGGAAGAGGAGGAAGGAGATTTCCTTCCTGTGTCTGATTACTTATAGATTTAATTACAATTAGATTACCACTAACCAGCCAGTGAATCATGATAGCTGTGATGACTGTTACCTTCAAGTAGTGTACAGCCTTCTGTACATTCCAGCTGTGATTCTGTAAAGCCGTCTGACATTCTTCAATTGTTACTCCATGGACAGCCTCCTGCACCTAAACAGGGCAAATTCAATAACTATAAATCCATAGACGGTCTGTAAAGGAGTGGCTTTGGAATAATCACAGATAGTAAAGTGAGCCTAATTCTACATAGTATAGTTGTTTAAAAGACAGATCCTTTTCAAACCCTAGTGAGCTGCATTTCTGCACTACAGCCTACTGTGCTGCACTACAGCACTCACTGAGGCCATTATGGAACTGAATCAGTGACTGATGTGGAACACCATTAAAACAAACTCTGACTCCCTTGCACAGGAGACTCTAGGTCAGTGTTTCCCAACCGGGGTGCCGTCTGTTGAGAGCAGGGGTGCAGTGTAAAAAATTTTTTTTATATATTTTTAAATTGCTAAAATATTCAAAAAAGCATCTATTATATAATATCCATTTCTGATGTCGCCAATAAATAGAAATGTACCGAAATTTCAGCTGCCGAAAATTTGTTCACCGCTCCGGTTTCAGTTTTACGTGGTGCATATTATCTGCTCTATGCGTGTGCGCTCCGCTCAGTCGCTCCACTCGTATACAGTTCATGCGAATCGGAACCGCAAAGTCCACTCAAAAATTGAGCCGACAGGAAACATCGATGTAGTACAGTATTGTTTCTGTTTGCAATAGCCTTATTGTGCTGTAACATGGTGTGGTATATGGGCAACTCTGGTAACGCTGCCCTCTCATTCATTGATCTGCTAACCCAGGGGTGCCCAAACTCGGTCCTGGAGGGCTGGTGTCCTGCAGAGTTTAGCTCCAACTTGCCTCAACACACCTGCTGGTAAGTTTCTAGTATGCCTATAAGAGCTTGATTAGCTGGTTCAGGTGTGTTTAATTGGGGTTGGAGCTAAAACTCTACAGGACACCGGCCCTCCAGGACCATGTTTGGGCACCCCTGTGCTAACCGTTATGTTATGCTCACGTGTTCTGATAATAACAGCTTTCTAGGACTAAACATTATTTGGATAATTGGTAAAAAAAAAAAAAAAAAAGATAAATATCTTAACCCTACTGTTAGACCTACCTGAAAAACTGAAAAGCTATTTATTTAATTCGAAGGCCTGTCGTTATTTTTTATTGGTGATATCATTATTAATTTCTTTATTTGTTCTTATTTTATTACTGACTGCTTACTTGTCATTTTTTATTCAATTCAAAGTTTGAAATCAAGCGTCAATCTCGTGCTACTGCACCAAAATTACCCCACTGTAAAATGAAAAAAACACTATTAGTTATAGAGATAGCTATAATGGTAATTAAATAATGTTTACATATGTATAAAAGCCTACATTAAAATCTGTCATATAAATTGGTCTCTTCATTAGAAATTAGCCTACTGATTGCCACCATTGATGGACAACATTTTAAAATTTCCAAAGGGTGCCGCGACTAAAAAAAGGTTGGGAAACACTGCTCTAGATAACTGACCAGAAAAAAAAGTGTGACATTAGCATGCATGGCTAAGCTAATGATGCAAAACAATGCATAGCTTCCTGAGAAAATAATAGACTATATGCTATATATGCAGATCTGAACTCGATTTGGTTGCATTAAAAGCTAAATACACTGTCTTTACTTTCCACTCCACTCTACCGGTGGTCAAATTGATTCCTGTTGTTATTTTGTCTGTCCCAATCAGCGGTTGCATTAAAAGCTAAATACACTCTTTACTTTCCACTCCACTCTACCGGTGGTCAAATTGATTCCTGTTGTTATTTTGTCTGTCCCAATCAGACAATGGTGGGTGGAGTTAGTGTAAATAGCCTTTGCCAACAAGGCGGGCTATACTGCACTTAGTGTAAACACTGTGCAGTCTGCAGTGCAAAACGACAGTGTATTTAGCTTTTAATGTGACTGAATCAAGTTCAAATCTGTATATGTCTGCAAATGCAATAACATTATTTTCACTGAGTGCATATAGCCTCTTCCTAAATATAATTGCCATTTTTTTCTACCATATTTTTTATTGGATGCATTTTCTCATGGAGCTCACTGCTCTACATTCTGGGATCATCTTTACCCAAATTGCTAATTTAGGTTTTGGCCTAATCAAGCAATGAAGGCTTCATGATGGACAGTTTTTGCCTTAATGGAGTTATCCAAGCAGAAAATGTAGGTTTTGGAAAAATATGATCAGAACTATGGTCTGTCTGCTTGCCACAATATAAATAAATGATCATTACTCTGGTCAAAAACAAAGTTCCTACAATTAAGACACCACACAGCCAGCCCAAGTCACTCAAGAATCATTCTGCCATAAAAAGAACACGACAGCTTATATTGGATGCATACAAAAGTTTCAAGAAAACAAAAAATAATAACATGAATCTGTTTAATATAAATCTTCAAATCTCTCACCAGTTTGACTTTGTCATTGTTGCTGGTGCTGTCAGACCGGTTAAATGAGTCATCAGAACTTACTCGGCACAGGCTGAGAGAGTTCTTCAGCCCCCCTCTATATCCAGAGCCCGTCAGACTGCTGGTGTTATTGGAGGAGAAATTGGACTTGAGCTCCCCTTGTTGATGAATCATGGGCTTGACAGTGGCTGTGTTTACCTGCTTCTTTTCCTCACCACTCTCCGCCTCTTTGAAGAACTTATTGTAGCGGTCCAGATACGGAGGCCTCTCAGGCAGGAGGTAGTAGTGCGTGTTGCTGACCTTCTTGCCATCACGTACGATAGGCAGAATGCAGGGCCCTTTGGCTGGCTCCTTATCTTTGCCCTGTGCCTGGATGACCTTGGGAGCAGCATATTTGGGATCGGAGGCGAAGCTCTGAGTGGTTTGCATTAGTTTAGCAGGTGAGGTGGAGAGGTAGGATGGGCCATAGTTGGAGGAAGCTGAGCAGAGGCTGCTGCAAGTCTGAGGGGAGCCCACATGTGGACTTGGCGTGCGAGAGCCCGGCTGAGAGAGAGGATCTCTTGGGGGAATCTGGGGTGGACACTCCTTATGATCCTCATTTCCAGAGATTGGAGACAGCTCACCAGACCAGCGAGCATAATCGCCACCTGCACGTTTAACTGGACGGGGTGGTATGGGGATACGTGGTGGTATCTGGGGTTTGTCCTCAGAAAAAGTAAGGACTATCTGGCGGTGTGGCTCCAGACCAGGGCTGGTAGAGGTCACAGGTACATTGAGGTGCCTCATACACTCCTGCTGCAGCTCTTGGAAGATCTCAGCAGACTGTGAAAAGGTGCTAGCATTGCTCTGCCAGCAGGGCAAAAATAAATTGTCTTGTACATGAGATTTACACTCTCCAGTGGGAGTGCAGGATGTACGTGGAGAGCATGGTTCATCAGCTCCACATTCTGCACTGTTGATGGAGCTTACTTCAAAGTCATCCTCATCTTGTGCTACATCGTCATAGGCTGGGGGTGGAGGGAGGGGCCGGGCATCCCAGTCCACCACTGGGGTAGGGTGAAGGGGGCGGGGTAGAGAGCGTGAGGGGCTCTGAGGAGGAGTTCTGTCTAAAATGTTCTCTGCTTCAAGTGCCAGTTTAGCCAGGGTTGGGATCTGAAGCTCCACCACAGGAGAGGGTGAAGGTGTGGCCGATGGAAACTCTTCTCCAAAGTCAATGAGAGAGAATTCTGTGGGAGTGCTGCCCCCTGGAGTCCGCACACTGTATGTGGAACGATCACCTAATTTGGTAGCACAGACCCAGGCAGCTGGTTTGAGCTTAAGTCCCTTCTTCTTCAAAGAGAGCCGCTGAAGGCCTGCTGAAGTTTGGTCCTCGTCCACAGAAACAGCATCGTAGGAGGGTTCTAGTCACATGACAAAAACAAATGTAAAAAATGTTGTTGAGCTTGAAATGTAATTTAATGACAGGAACTGTAAAACAGAAGAAATATTTTTCAGGGTTAAAATATGAGCACATATTAGAACAGTCATGAAGGTACAGTATATCTAACATTCCTCCAGAGAAACTAATGTACACTAACATACTGTCTCATACTGTGTCTTCACGAATACTTGGATGGGTGCCAGCACTAAGCGATTCTACCAAAGGTCTAGGTTATGCAGATTAACATGGTCTCATCATGCCAGGTAAGCAACTGCCACTGACATGAACGGAAATGCTAACAGATAGAAATCTTTGGTTTCTACATACAAAAATGGTGGTTCAGTCTTCAACTACAAGGGTTTGTGACAATATTGCCGGTATCTACAAATTATTGTTTGATCTCAAACTAATTTTTTGGTGAAAAAATTTTATAAATAAAAAAGGAAAAACATGTTAAATGAAAATACAATTTTAACTTAACTAATCCTAAAGTTAAAAAAATACAAATAAGTTTCATTGACCCACCCACATTCAAAGTAAAATGAAAATGTAACATACACAAGTCTATGTCTCTACTAATAAAGAATGTAACAGCATTGTAATATGAGCAAAATATGTAAATACATTAATATGGTACTATTTGTATGTTAGTATAGGCCACCATGTTTGACAGAGTACAACATGTTATGTCATAGTTATTAACATAACATAGTTATGTCATCATTCAACTTTCAAGTCAGTGAAATGCAGGCCAGTTCTTAGAGAGATTTGCAGATCCCTTGCCATACCAGCTCTGTAACCAGCATCATTGGGGTGAAAAATTGGCACTATGGGATCAACTGTTTACCAAACATCATGTCAATGCATGAGACCACAGTAAACACACGACAAACAGATAACTTCAAAACTAGAGCAACTGAAGAGAGAAATAGAGGGAGTGAAAGAGCAAACACAAATGCATACAATACAGATGTGCTGTACCTTTGAGTAGGGGTGCTAGCAGTGAACAGAGGGGGCATGAGCAGTGCTTAAACTGAACTGAGGGTCCACACTTACTCTTAACCAGCAAAGATGGCTGAGGGAGCCGAGGGGGAGGCTCCTCTGCAGAGCAAGCAAGCAAGTTAAAGATAGCATATGCAAAAAAGCAGGTCGGAAAAGGAAAAACAACAACATAACAATAAGAACAAAAAGCACAAAGCATGAGGACCTGTATTAAAGAAGTAGTGAACTGGAAATGGCAAAAATATTTTTTTTTTAATTTGAGAGGTTGGAGTTATTTTTGGAGTCAATAAACTGCGTTTACACTTGGCATTAACATGTGACCTGTATCCGGATGTTGTGCACATACACATTGAAAAGACCAGTGTAAACGTGCTTCTGATCGGAATGTTATCCGATCAGCGTGTCCTGGACCAGAGGTAGTCGAGGACGCATTGTGATCGGATCTCAGTGTAATGTAAATGCAATCCAGCCATTGTGTCTGCATTCGCAGGTGGACGTCACGCAAAACCCTGCCCCCTCTCTCGCGAACTGTCAGAAGGAATATGTTTCTTTTTACCGTTTCCACAACGGAATCTATCCACCTTATTAATAACTGCAGCCTCCTCATTCTCCTAATTTTTCGGGATTTGTAAAATGTCCCGCGACTGAAAATGGTTTTCAAAAGAAAACCCACCACGTCGACTTTGCACCGGGGCCATCCTCTGCAGACTTATTTAAATATTGCGCGGGAAAGACAGATCCGATCGGTTATCTAGATAGAGAAGTCAGTTGATGTTGCCAAGTGTAAACGCGCCATGTCCTGATTGACTGATAATCCGATCTGCTTGATCTGTAGTTTATTTGCTTTGTTCTAAACAGGGAAAAAATCGTTCAAGTATTTCTTCTCTTTGGTGAACTGCCTCCTCATTGGTCACAATGTCTATTAAAACAGGAAAATCAAAGTTGGCACACCACAGCTCCAAAAGTAGAAAAATATTTAATTATGTTCTCACCACAGGTGATGTTTCGAGTCTAAAAGCTCTTCATCAGACGTCATCACAATATCTATTAACCATTTCTGTTCTAGGTTTTAGCTCATAGCGGCATTTACAAATTTGAGTGAGAAAAAATATTTCTTATCAGTAAAACAGTTGTGCTGCCTAGTATTTTTGTTTAAACCGTGATAAAAAAAGTTTTACATTACATGATTTATTCAGGCCTGAAAACAATTTTAAAATGCCTTGACATTTCTAGTTTTTCTATGGCCATGGAAAGCCTGTTTATTAATGTTTGCACATTACTAACTGAAAGGCATTTGCTCACTCTTAGTGTGTCCAGGGAGTTGAGTTGGTCTGGCAGAGTTCAGCTCCAGCCGCAGCACATCTGGAGGATCCATAGGATTCCCAAGATAAAGACTGCAATAGAAACAGAATGACAGAAGCATTTAGCAGTCCATCAGTGTATATAGGAGATAATTTCTTAGACCTAAGTTTACAAGAAAAACAGGCTCTGGAACTCTGCCAAACAAATTTTTAATGACACTGTATAACCAAAGTAGTAAAAAGACATTTCAGATTTTAACAGCAGCCCTTTTATTTCACTGGATGTTTTATGGAGGTATTTACAGCTGTGATATCAGTTGATGCAGCCAAGTTTATAGTAAACACAGAGTGTACTGTGTTCTACTGCCACCTTGTGCTGATGAAGCAAAGTGCTTATATGCTGTCCTCGTGTGCAAATACTTCCATGATAATGAAAGTGGCACTTTACTTACTGGCCACGACAGAAGTATCAGTCAATTCAGTGTGTGACCCGCAAGGTTTCATCTCACTCAGTGAAGACATTATACAACTGCTGCTGCAGGCCCTCTAGTCTATATAGTTACACTTTGCAGGCTAGTGCTCACTACAAATGAACAAGTTAGGTATTATTTCCTCTTTCATCTCAGGGAGCCCTACTCTGATCTATATTAATGTGGCATTTATTAAAATGTGCTGTAGTTTTGTGAACAGCTTATTAAAAGAGAGGTGTGGTTCTGTGGGAGGTTAGCAGAACATGATTTGTGAGAACACTGGTTACATAACACACAAAACCAATAATGTCACTGTGATACAGACATATGTTTAAACCAGCGATAGAATGATACATTGGTCAGCCAGTGATGCAATTAATCAGCCAAAGTTAAGCCGATAACCGTGACTGTGTGGCCAATTAATACGTAAGCTCTCAAAAAAGAACATACACAAGAATAGAGCCACTCTATTCCTTAAAAACTGCCACTAGCAATTGAAAAAACACTGGATAATCACCAATTAAAACTAATTATTTCAGAGAATGCAATAACAACTACAGAAAATACAGAATGTACATGTGAGATTACGTTTAAGAGACTCACTCATCAATCCTGTCAGGAAAGCCCCAGCAGCGGTGAGGGTTAGTGTCTCCATGGCCCGTGTGAATGAAACTGTTCTTCAGTGGACGGCTTATGTCATGGGCAGAAAGACCTGCCACTGACGTGACTGTGTTCCTGGGAAACTGACCAACCTTTAGGGTACGCTTGTTCTGACCTCTCCACCAGTAGTTCTCTGCCCTGCAGGACACACAAAGACAGTTTGAAGACAAAAACTTAGCATCTCATTTGGCTGCTTCATTAAAGAGGGCTGGGAACTAAGAACCAATTCTTATTTAAGTTTTTTTTTTTTATTATTATAATTTTGACAGTTCTTGAACTGTTTATGCAATCAGTATTGTGTGATTCCCGAAAGAGTGAATCATATGAGCAGATTCTTCAGTCAGAGCAATTATTGAATAAGAATTCAATTGATTACAATTCCCATCTCTAGGTCTAGACAAGACTTCCAAGAGGGCCTCAAGATTACTTTTATTTAATTCTATTTTTGTCTTATTTTAAATAATATTAAGACTAGATTTTTAAGCAGTTAAATAAAACATTTAAAAATCAAGATATTTCTTATTTTAATTCACCCCCTCAACAACTGTTTCCTTTGAAGATCCAGGATTCTCACAATCTTGGAACACCTGATTATATGAGAAAACTATTTTAGAAGTGTTATTTCTAGACCTGGAAAAGGCATGCAAATGAATCACATGTTTAAAGGGATAGTTCACCCAAAAATTTTAATTCTGTCATTATTTACTCACCCTCATGTTGTTGCAAACCTGAATTCTTTTGAGCACAAAAGAATATATTTTGAAGAATGTTGGTAAACAAACAGTTGATGGTAGCCACTGAGTTAAATTGTTTTTTTGTTTTTTTTTCATATTATGTCGATGGCTACCGTGAGCTGTTTGGAAAGAAACTAATACAGGTTTGGATACTTGAGGGTGAGTAAATGACGACAGATTTTATTTTATTTTTTTGGGTGTACTATCCTTTAATTTCCATGGGCATTTTTATAATGAACATACATTTTTCTAGTTATGCCAAACTAAATATTTTTCGGATAATCGTAAAAATTTAAAAATTCTTATTCATTATTATTATCTAGTAAATCATGAATGTCTGGAAAAATTATGTAAACGCCAGGAACCACTGGGGTAGACTTGTTTTCATATTTTTCTGCCCTAAAATCATTCACTATAATATGAATGTCATAATCATAAATCCATAAGCCCCATCACATTCTATGGTATAAGAGCTCACCTGCCCTCTATGATGGTAATGACATCATTCATCTGGATTTGAAGCTTGTCAGGTTCATTAAAGTCTTGCAGGGCCCTCATGTCTGTAGGCATGGTCTCCACTAGAAATTCCCTTAGAGCCACAAAGGTGGGCCTGTCATCTGGTTTCTGGGCCCAACACTGCATCATGACATTATAGATGTCCTGAGGACAGTCCTCAGGCTTATGCAGTCTTTCACCCACCTTATCTATTTTGTGGAGGATCTGTCACAAACACATATTTTATTTTTTCTCATGATTGTCTAACTCAGTAAATAAATGCAATAATGATCACTATTGAGAAGCAAATCCAATATTAGGCTCTAAGTGTCTGATTTATGGGATTACTGTCAAATATCAAAGCTGGTCTTTTATTAGGCAGATGTTTATAATTGGAAAATTCAGAGTGTATGAGGAGGGGTACCTGACTACCATTTAGACCCAGCCACGGCTCCTGACCATAGGTAAACATTTCCCAAAGTGTCACACCAAACATCCATGTGTCTGTGGCGTGAGAAAACGTGCGTGTCTTCAAGCTTTCTGGAGCACACCTATGTAAGGAAAAAAAACACCATTTAGAAATTAGGTCAGTAGAATAAAATGCCCGTAAATAAACAACTCAACAAGGGGGAAAATGACATGAGGATCATGCACAGTTCATTTAATCAAATCAAGGGCCACAAACAATGACCTAATTCAAACTCAATCTCAATCCTGAGCTCTGGCCTGTCACTGCGTACAAACAAAATCACCAAATCATTTAAAGCTCTTCATATCCCTTCTCGAAAGATTCAAACCACATGCAAACAAACACTTAAATTGTAAATATATATCCATTCTCTCCAACCCTCTCCCTTACCAGGCAAATGGGACTTTGCGATGCTCTTGCATGACGTAATGGTCATCATTCTTAGGCAGTGCCCTCATCAGTCCGAAGTCACCAATTTTGACATGCTCATTGGAAGCCAGGAGGATGTTTCTGGCGGCCAGGTCTCGGTGGATGAAGCGTTTGGACTCTAGGTAGGCCATGCCATTGGATATCTGGATGGTGTAATTACTCAAAGTGGAAATGAGGAAATGGCCCAGGGTCTTTCGCAAGCGATCCAGCATGGAGCCGAGAGGCGCAAGCTCAGTCACCTTAGATAAAGTAGGGTAATAAAGAGGGTCATTCATGGAAGAGAAGCAGGGGGAGAAGAGGGTCACAATATTAAGTTTCATTTCATAACAACTGAAAAAGTGCTCTGACAAGAAGCATCTTGCCATTGGAGACAATGAACACTGCCAATCAGGAATAACTCCAGAAGTCAGTGTCAGCAAATAATGAGTCTAAGAGAGCATGCAAATGTCAGGCCTTATTTTAGCTCACCCCTCCCTTCTCAAGACCTTGATACTTTAGCACCCTGTCTTTGCCACCAATTTGATTTAGATGTGAACACGCACACTCACTCACCATCTTCATGGGGTGTGTGAGGACGACTCCGTAGAGACGGATGAGGTTCTGGTGGTCAAGAGAGTGCATGGCATTGACCTCACAGATGAAGTCGTCCAGAGCATCTGGTTGGTTGAGCACGTCTGTCTTCAGACACTTCACTGCCACATTGAGCTGAGGAGGACATGTTGAAAGAACAACTCACAACACAAATCAACAGAAATTCATCATAAGTCCCCGTGTGTGACTTTGAGGGCCAACTCATCAGCCTTTGCTGGAGAGAGCTCCCAGCAGCTGGACTAACCTGTATACATCACAATCCCAGACACACTAATGACCTCCTCTGAGACCTGTGTCTACACTGTTGCTGGTTATCACTGAAGTTCAGAGCATAATCACAGAGCAACATTATTCCCTGTGCGCCAGCTTGGACTGTGGCTGAAGTTCCACCTTTTGGAAAGTAATCATGTAACGTCTGGCATTATTCTGCCTAAATTATGGCCAGACCCATCTGCATTACTTCATGAGTTTAAATAGATTTTAACTGTTAAATAGATTTTTACATATTTAGAAAGAACTGTAAATAGCGCAAATAAATTGCATCTTTCTGTATGCCATTCTTCTGTAAGTTCAAAGTAGGTGTCAATCAAAAACAGCAAATCTAATCACCGCACAGGCAAGTTAGATACAAAAGATTTTGAACTTCAAGAACGAACAAAGTTCTTTTGTAGAGTTTACGTGTTTGTGAGGAAAAAAGTGATATGACTGCATAAAAAAAGTCTCATTTCAGTTTGTGCAGCAATTTCCTTTATAGGATAGAGACTTGCATCAAACCACAAAATGACAAATGAACACTTGAAAACTGCCTATAGACAACGTATCTTCTAGTCAATGCTAAGTGTGTCCCTGAATAATGATTTTTGAAGGTTTGGTTTTGGGAAACTATGCATTTAAGGGCAGTGCAAAAGAATTTTGATCAGCCCCCAACACTGTATCTGGTAGAGTGTCGGTACTGTGCATACATTGTTAGAATGAATTTGACACTTTATGTTGTCCACCTGTTGCTTCAGTTGTGTAGGACATTTTCTTCATCTGCTTAATTGCCTTGCATATGAAAACTGTTTGATTAAGTCCAATCAAGTCAGAAAAGTAATAGCATAATAAGCATGTACAGAGTAGAACATAAACAATGCAGGACAAGTATCGCACAGAGTCAGGGGTTTGTTCAAATTTAATCTCCATGTTTGAAAAACAGTAATAGTGATGCTTGCCTAAAAGGCTATAATCATTAAGTTGGATGAGGGTGTCTGAATGTTACATGTATGAAAAGAGCAGTTGACAAATCTCAGCTCGGTCCTGACATTTTTCTCTATAGCGCAATGAAGCAGTGTTTGATCTGCACAGATGGCCACAGGAAAGATGTTCCCACTCAAGTCCCATGTGGAAAGAGCCCTTTGGTGTGCAACACACACTATCACTACAGCCTCCGGCTCAGTTCACACGACATCTGACCCCTCATCAGGTCATTAGAGGCCCGTCTCTCCCACAAACCTCCTCTGGAGAGCACAGCTGCTACAATGACACATAGAGATCAGCCCTGAAACAGGATGTTCACATGGAGCCATGGAACACTTTAAGGGAAAGGTGGGACCACAGATACAAAGTGTCTGAGAGCCATTCTTTGTTGATCTGAGTTTCTGAATGCAAAAAACAACTTTCCAGCCAAAAAATGTGCAATAGTCATACATTTCTGATGGTGTCACTTGATAGATTTCAAGTGATGGAGATTAAAAAAAAAAGAGATAAACATATCACTCAAATATAAATGGTACAATCTGAATCCTCATCTTGAGTACATCGCAATGAATGACTGAGTCCGCATCTGCAAAGCTGATGTTTTTAAACAAAGCTCCCTCTGTATTTCCAAACACTTTCATCCTTTCACCTCTCCCCAAAATCACCACTAGAACTCTAAATGATTCTGAATAAATTCACGAATGCAGATTCGTGCTGCAACGCATTCTTTGCAGCACGAACGCAGATTTGAATGTTTCACAGTGCACAAGCATCAGCGTAGCCTGAGCAGCGCGTTATGTTGCTGCCCATATTAATGAATGATGGTGCGTGTTTTTTTCTTTCCAATGCGAGTAGACATTGCTGAATCGTTGTAATTTAGGAATAAGATCGTGTGAGTGTGTAAATCGAGATTGTAAACTTTTACCAATTAATCGTGCAGCTCTACTCACCCCTTTTCCATTTGGTGTGAACCACTCTCCGCGCTTGACCACACCGAAGGAGCCATCGCCCAGTTTCTCAAAAAGGGCCAGGTCTTTCTCACTTATGAGACAGGTGAGGACCTGCTGCTGGCCATCCACTGGAGGTGGTGTGGCAGTGAGTTTTCGGAATGTACTGGCCGGCTGGGGATTGAAGTCTCCTTCTGGTCTCTTGCCACTGAACACCTGAGGGATAAACAACAACAAAGTCAACATTTATAAGTGACAAATAAAAGCCCTTAGCAACCTATGTGCACAAACCATGTTTTAATTGTGTGCAGCCAGAACTGCATCAAATGTGTACCAGAAACTTGAGGACTCCCTGGCCAGTCTCTATCCCATTGCTGTAATATGTACTAACAGGGAACATTCCAAAACCAAAAATAAGGACAGCAGCAGAAATCACGATAAAAGAGAGCGCATTATGTGAAAAAGAGAGATTCCACGAAGGACTGCTCTTTCTAACTGATTATCGGCTCTTGAGGCACTTTGTATTAGGAGCCTGTGGGTTGGCCAAGGAGAGCTGAGCTATCAAAACCAAAGTGTGGGCTGAGGGAAGCCAGGGGCTACAAACTCAAGGGACAAGGAGGATGGACAGGAATGGAAGGTGGAGGAGTGAGAGGTGACTCTGACTTTAACCCATTAAAAAAAAGACAGAAAGATCAGAATAGAGGGAGAGGTGACCCTACAAAAAAGGAGAAAACATAAATAGAGAAGGTCAGAAAGCAATGTCTGTAGCCCTGAGAGTGAGAGCCTGGATTTGACAGACAGGCTGAAAATAGAAGAACTGAACTGGGAGCAGAGTGAATATAGAGGATCTAGACAGAGCCTTGAACCCTAGACTACTGTCTGATAACCATACACATAGCAAACATATATTACACACTGACAAATGCCTCAATGAGTAATAAATCCAAATGCATCTTTCCATCACGGTTCATCACTGTCCATTGACTTTTGTATACTGAGCCAATGATATTTTCGTTTCCTGACCCTTTTTTGTATTTTTACATCTTTATTAAGATATTAATTAGTATGTTTGTTATGCTGTTTAAAAGTGGGAATTGTTGGCTATTCTCCACTATATTGATGATTCAGGTTTTACTGTCCATGTAGTAATTGCCACCAAAACTGTCACAAAACACAAACATATATAGGCATCCACACATATTTGCACGAGAGCAACATTTGAATCAGGAGAACACTTACTAAGGGTAAGTGTCAGCTAAAGCATGCCCACACACACTAACAGTGGAGTGAGGAGGCAGATTACTCAGTCTGTTCTTGGTGCCAGGAACGGAAACAAACAGGTGTAATTTTAGAAAGCTCTCATCCTCTCAGGCCACTTCCTGTATACCCAGGCCACTGTTGCAACTAAAGCCATCACACAAGGGAGAAAATAAGTCTGTGTATGTGTGTTTGTTTGTTTCATTATTTGACATGTATGAAAGAGCTGAGTGGAGGCTAAGTGGACGTATTGAACATCCATATCAACCTGTGTGCATGTACTACTTTATATCCGACTTTGTAAAAGTAGTAAACAATCATGTACACTTTCAGATGTTCAATGTTGTACCTTTAGGGGTACAAAAGCTTGATGCTGGGGCAGTACCATCAAAGGGACAACTCTATACGTTATCTACACCTAAAAGGTTCAGAGTAGTACCTTAAGGTAATAGTACTACTAACATGTGCCTTTTAGGGTTAAATAAGGTACACAGCTGTCCCTTTAAGGGTACTGCACCAATGGCAAGCTACTGTACCCAAAAAGGTAAAATCTTTGCAAATTGTTCCTGACAATGTATGGGAGTAGAGTATATCTCTGTGTATGTGTGTCTGTGTGTGTGTGCACGCTTCATTTAACACAAGTGTGCCGTTTCTGGTGCCAAAGGTCAAGATGTCCTCTCATCCCACAGACAGAAGAATTTGCCCTACAAGCTGATGGTTTAGACAAGAGCAATAATTTGTCAATCCTGTGTGCATTTCACTCCCACATACACACTTCCTCTCAACACACACTGTAAATGAGCACACACAGTCTATAACATAAATACATGTGACAGTAGGAGATTAATGACATGGCAAATCAGATGGAGCTGGAAGAGACTGATTCATTGTGTGGTCTCTCTAATTCTAGCCTTGGGTCTTTGTACACTGTTAGAAATTGAGATACCAGTGAGGCACAAACATACACTTAACACACATTTAAGAGACAAACACAGACACAAAACACTGCAGTGGTATTTTAAATATTAAAAACCGAGCAGGGCACATCAACATAAATACACAGAAATTAATAAATGTGTCTGTCATAACTGCAAATGCACTAACTGCTGTTGCTGTTTACTCCAGTTAAAACTGACTCTGGCTCTAGTGAGGCCTTTAGTCAGCACCACCCAGACATCCAGCCCTATAAAAACAACTCTCATACCGAGGACAAACTATAACCAGCCATACAGAAACAGCTCAAAGCAAAGTATGCATTTATTCAGGTCAGTTTATTGTATGTAATAAAAAATATTCTGGGCAAAACAAGCTGCTCCTTTTACACAGTCTGATATAGCTCCTAGCTTATTTTTACTCCAAACCAACAGTCATGACAAAAATGACAATTTTCTTTATGTGAAATGACTTTAGAAAGATGCCAGCCTCATCATGTTATTTTTTTCACAGAGACCGGTGGGTCTATTAGTAAAATCTATTGAATTTAGTGATCTTTGTTGCAGTATATGCCAGTGTTGAAAGTCCAAAAATGGGACAAAAAGCAATTCTTGTGTTAACTATTAAGGATGGATATCTTAATATCCTTTTAGATTTTCGTTTTTAACACACTTTATGGTATTTTACCTATTTTTAAGGCCCTATAAGGTTGGGATTTATTTTAATATGGCTCCATGAGATAATTTGATAAAAGGTTAAATTGTAAAAAAAAAATTATAATAATGAGACACTTTGCATACAGCTGATACTGCATTTAAAGAAGAATGTATGATGAACAAATAATTTTACAACAAAAATTGTAGCTTGTTTCCAAATTGCATACAACAAAGGGATTTTAATGTGGCTCCATAAGATAAATTGATAAACGGTTATGTGTACAAAAATCAAATGTGAAACACTTTGCATACAGCTGATACTTATTGAATTTAAAGAATAGTGTATGAAGAACAAATAATTTTACAACAAAAAAATGTTTCCCTTTATCAAAGCAATTGCATACAACATACCTCTCTGGGTGCCAAACATTTTGTTTTAGAAAGTTTTCATGCCTGAAACTCAAAGTATTAAATATATCTTAATATAATTTTAGGTTCTGGTTCCTAAGAAAGTTTTCTTTTGGAATCTTCATATTTCATGCCCTATATGGTTTAATTCCAGAGTTACTGTGTTCTCAATGCAGTTGCATGTAGTTACAATATTTGAACTCTTGTTAGGTTCAGAAGCTGTTAAAATGAGCAAAATCCCTTCTTCCAAATATCCCAGAAACTGACTCAAATATAGAATCTTAAGAACAGACTACTGTGAGCTTGTTATAGTGAATTATATGAACAATTTCAGAGTATTTTTAGCACTCAGACAGCTATGTTCAATGCAGCTGTTTTGATAGAGGGGAAAAAGCTACATTTCTAGTTTCAACATTATTTATTCTTCAGACAATTCAATTTAAATACGTATCAGCTGTATACAGCATTGAAAATTACATGAAATTTTACATTTTACTAGACATGAAGTCAAACTATATTAATAATTTCAATAAAATCAATATATCTAATACTTTTTGAGTTACAGACATGCAAACATTGAGGGAAAAAAATTAAAAGTGCTTTTTCCCATTTTTGAACTGTCATGATTTACATATAATGCAACAAAGATTGCTAAAGTCAACAGACTTTACTAATAGACCTAAAAGTAAGATTAATTTGTTTTGTTTTTTACAAACTTTCTTTTTTTTTGTAATTTGGCTCCAAATTTCCAGGTGAAAATTGGCATTTTTGACCCCCCTCTACAAAATAGTGGAATACTGAGTAAATATTCATCAGTGACACTTAATATTTTGGCTTTCATTACCATTTATGTTTGTCTTTTCATCAAAAATATTTTTTTTAAAAATCACAAATTTGAGCAGGGGACGTTTCTGAAATTTGGTTGATTTGACACGGAATTACCTATCTGGTAACATGGAGAGTACATGATGATAGAAGGATACAACAAGAAAGAAAAGAAAGTAAAATGACTAAATTTTACTACAAATTATAATTTTTTAATTGATGAAACAAAGAAGTGATTCCCCAAATCAAACTTTTTCATGTTTATCAGACCAAATACAAATTCTTATATCAGTGCAATATGTATGATATTGGTACACTTTATATCATCACCAAATACTGTAAAAAGTCAATGTATCATCCAATATGCTGTAAATTTTATTTTGGTAGAATGCTGTAAACTGATCTACAGAATCAACTATAAATTTAAAGGTGCAGTAGGAGATCTTGGAAAATGCTAACTTTAGCCTGATAGCACTGAAAACGTACGTCCCACCCTCCCTGTAATCGCCGTCCAAAGCTACGCCCCCTGAATGCATATACGCTCACAGACCAGAATACCAGAGACAACATTACTACAGGCTACATCAGCGGTTCCCAATTCCAGTCCTCGCACCCCCCCTGCACGTTTCATATGTATCTCTTATTCATATGTTTTTTTTATTCGACCGTAAGTGCCCTGCGAAGTGGACATCACCGGATATTCCGTCATGACTCCAGTTCGAAGCGAGGGTATATGTTCCATACGAAGGGCATTAAAGTGTGCAAGATGTAAATTTAAATAGTATTTATTAACAGAGGTATATTTTGTCACACTTCTCTAGTAAGTTTTGTCTGTGTGTGAAGACGCTGCGCAGCTCGGACCGAGCGTTTTGATTGGACGAACATTTCTTGGTCCTACGCCTTCTACAGAATATATAAATACAGATAAATACATTTAGACCACCTAACTTAATGATTGCTATCGGGATGTGAAGAGACTTTCAACCAGCATAACAAAAAATGTTTCTGAAGACAATCACCTATTGCACATTTAATTTCCTCTGCATTCCAAATCTATCGTCAAACACATGCACACACAAACCCTAGAGAATGGCCCACATTGTGCCGATTTATTGCTTGTGACTGAGGCCAATTTGAGGCTCTTCCTGCAGCATTTGATGGACCATTAACCTGGTTAATGCTTTAGGGAGTGAGCAGCAGGCCTGGGTCGACACTTTCTGCTTCAGCACTCAGAGTAGACATTTCAGCATTATGTATAAAAGAGAGAAAATAAGTTTAAGTACATTTCAGAGGTGTGAAGCAACAGGCCTCTCTGAAATTTACTGTCAATGACAAAATATGTTTCCTTACTCTAACTTTAAAGAAACTCAATTCCTGAACTTCTCAGCTCCATGAACAGCGAGTTTCAACCTCAGCTTGAAAAAAGCGATCATTTAGGCTGTTGTCCAAAAGATGAAAGGCTGTGAAAATCATCTAGGTCAAGTGCTTTAAATGTTACTTCTTGATTTATTCTTTTTAGGTTCAATAAGACACTTTGTAAGTTAGAGACTCTAAAGTGCTTGAGGGAACATGTGAGTTGAATGACCAATGAATAAAGCGAAGCCCTTATCCAGCTGCATGTGTGTAGATGTGTGTGGGACCTGACCCTGGACTGGAAGCCTGTCACTGTGTTTAAGGAAGGCTGATGACATACCTTGCTCATCCAAGACTTGCGCTTGCACATGGTTTTTCTCCTCTTCACTGCCTCCCACAGCCGTCTTTGCCCTGTCAAAAAAAGCAAATGAGAGAATTATTATTATTTAATGAATTTTGCTGGTTAAAAACAAGCTCAGCTTTATCAAAAGTGGCATCTGGAGCAAATTAATGTACCTGAATAAAAATAAAAATTAACACTGTTAAGTACTTTAAGCAATAAAATGCTTACTACCTGTGTAAAAAAAAAAAAAGTTGCTAAGTTGTTCAACCTTGTAATTGTCACTTGATATGTGCAAGGACACCAGAAAAGTATTCTCTTTTCATAGAGAAAAATCCACCCTTAGGAAGTAAATCATAAATATTTTTTTGATTTAGACATTTTTAAATTACAGTCATCTAACCAATATGTTTCATCACTCAATGCATTTGTGTTTTACAATTTATAATTATGTGTTGATTCATATTTATATTGTTAGAAAGATACATGGAAAAATGTAAAAGCGCGCACAACTATAGATAGTGATATGGGGTGATTTTGTTGTTCAATTTCAAATTCTGAATTGAATTTATTTTAAATGAAAAAAAGACAAGTAAACAGTCAGTAAGAAAATAAGAACAAATAAATAAATAAATGACAAGCAATAGCGCAAATAAATACAATAACAAGACACAAATTAAATTAACAGTGCTTTAAGTTTTTCAGGAAGGTCTAACAGTAATATTCAGGTATAGAAATACTACAGCCATTGAATAATCTATTCAACTGTAAAATGACACTAGATAGTCTTCACTGTATAAACAGTAATGACACAGACAGCAGCAGCATCCATATAGAACAGTAGTATTAAGAATAATTTAGACAACTTTACAGTTCAAATAACACATGTACCACAAGCGTGATTTTGCTTGTTTTTAAAAATTTAAGGATGAGTCAAATTATCCTCTGTAATCAATAGTATGCCACAGATGCTGTCAATACAGCTTAACCCTGAACACCCAATTAAACACTTCTGTCTTGTAAATTATCCATTTCTGCAAACAGAGTTCCTGTTTATATAAAAAGACCAATCAGGAAGAAACAAATGGAGAGAATGAAAACTACTGAGGGAAAGAGAGAAGAGAGGATAAAATAGGACACATATGCCAAAAAAGAGAGAAAAGTGAGAGTGATAGGAGAGCCATAAGGAGCTTGAGTTTGGCAATAATCAGGCCGGCTTAAGGGAAATTACATTAGCACAACTTACACTTCAGGCATCACACAAAGGCTTAATACTGAGCATGGAATGACACACTGATTAGATTTGGAAGACAATCAAAGCTTGTGCTGGGTTTACAAGTGGGAAAAAAAATCCCCGCTTTTTAAATAGTAGTTTCAGCAGTCTATACTGATTGCCTTCTGTTGTATTAAAAAGACGCAAATGTTACTTTATCAGATGCATCTTTGTCACCTTTCTCCATTTCTTGGTGAGAAAAGAAAAAGACTGATTATATATAAGAATTATATTATAAGAAAATACCGTATTGACCCGAATATAAGACAATGTTTTTTTCTTGGAAATACATCTGAAAAAACGCGGTCGTCTTATATTCAGGGTCTAGACCAGGGATGGCGAACGTCAGTCCTGGAGAGCCGCAGCCCTGCAGAGTTTTGCTTCAACCCTAATCAAACACACCTGAACAAGCTAATCAAGGTCTGAACGGTTACTAGGACGCTACAGGCAGGTGAGTTTTAATTAGGGTTAGAGCTGCGGCTCTCCAGGACTCGAGTTCGCCACCCCTGGTCTAGACTTTGACATGTCAATAATACACCCACAACAATAGGTGGCGCCAAATACGCATAAAACGAGTGTGCCATGAAATACGTAATGTAATGCGTGTTGTAAAGATTGTGAGTAAAAACAAAAGAAGCAGAAAACCTTACAGCTGCATGAGTCGTGACTGTCACGTTAGCCTGATGGGACCAAACTCCCTTGAGACAGTACCCAGATTTGAAGACTACAGTAAGATTTAACTTCCACTGTTAATAAGATTTTGGTAGGCTACTATTAGATGGATAGCCTAAATGTCCTAATTCAGATGGGCTACCCGTTTTTTTTTTTTTTTAATGGTATATCAAAAAGTGTATATTTTTGTGATTGTTGGTACATTTTACCAGTTTTTACCATACTTTCAAAACAAAAATTAAACTAGGAGAAATATGCAATATGAAAATAATTGAAGACAAAATGTGTTTTACTGAGAAAAAAAGTACATCTGGAAAAAGGGGGGGGGGTCTTCTTATATTCGGGCCAATACGGTATTCAGTCTTTGGTTGAACCAATTTAGATCTGGTGACCTTTGGATTAAGAAGGTGACATTGATAGACACAAACAGAAATGCTATGTCATTCCTTCATGAATCTTCACAAACCTGCCTTTTGAAGAACAATGACCTGTCACTTGTGTTAACAGCAACATCGACAAACAATCATCGACAAAGCACTGACTGGAGTGGGCAATGACTTTCTCTCTATGCTCAAGAATTGAAGAATGCACTGCAACAAGCTCTGTGAAAATCTATGAGTCATGAGATATATATATATACTAATGTAACTAATGCATATTTTATACGTAATTAGTGTTGTCATGCTTACAAAATCTCAGTAGACAGTATCAATACCAGTCAAATTAAAAACAAATTCTCGGTAGTAATTTTGATACTATTGCAAAAACTATTGGAAGTTATCTATTTAACTATTTTAGGTATTTGCAAATAAAAAATATAAAATAAATATGGCTCTCAAGCTATTAAAGTTTTTACAGATTAGAGATGATATTAATTAGAACTGAATAAATAATGGTATGAGATTAATACTGTAGGTTTTAAATTGGCATTAATGGAAAATTTTAAATATCAATTTGTATTTATTTATTTTTTAATTAAATGATACTCTAAATATGAAACTAAAACCAGCCGTAGGTGAGTCCTACCAGTCACTGCCTTATTAAAGCTACTAAACATATTCAGACATCACTGATTTGTTTTCTTTGTCTTCTCAATGTTGCTGTGGCAGATAACACTTTGCATTTACACTGACTTAATGCCTAGAGTTAATACAAAATATGTTTTATTTTGTAAAAAAAAATTTTTTTTTTTTGTCTTGATCATTGCTATGGTTATCACTAAATAAATCACCACAATTTAAATCAGGAACATTTGTTTTGTATCTCTGCATAAGTGTCAATGCTATTCTTTGAGTACACTGCCTTTTGGAAAGCATTATTTGTAATGAACCTACAAGCAAAACACCTTGGTTGGACTCACCGGGCCGGCCCATACCGATCTTCTCCAGGTCCTCATTCTTCACATAGTCAAAGTGTGAGAGACGTGTAACGTTGAGCTCATCACGGATGCGCAGGAAGTACTGCTGCAGTTGCACTTCCATCAGCAGCTCCAGCAGCCACTCAGTGCCCTCTTCACACTGCATACTGCTGCCCAACTTCTGCACAGACAGAGACACACCAATGAACTCCACAGAGCTACTCCCATAATGACTCTCCCAAAACCCCAGAAGCAAGCATGTTCATGCTATTCCCAGCAAAATAAACTAACAACAAATAGTAGTGTCCAACTAGACAACAACAAGTGACCAAGTCCTAAAGTGTGATTGAACTGAATCACGTTTGATAGCATGCTAAATGTTTAGAGTGTGCGGCAAAGAAAAAAAGAAGAACAACAACAACAAAAAACTATAGTTGGCTTTCACTGTTTAACTCTGGCACATCTGGCGAGCACACACACAAACCCAAAAACAAACATGCACACCTGAAATTCATAAAACACAGATGGCATTGGCCCTGCCAGGCCACATGTGTTAAGCTGCTCTCTAAAGCTATTTGATTACTCCCAAAAGGAGCATCTCCAAACCTAACCAGATAACACAGACCTTACCTTTTCACAGAAACTGCTGCATCTCTAATTCCATTTCGGACCCGATTAAAAACAACGTCTTCACATCTCCATAAAAATCTAAATCCTCAAGTCCCAAAGTCCTTATCACGTTTCAAATGAACATTGACGGTCCCTTTAAGCTTCTGTTTTGCAACAAGGGGAACAGATTAGTGGTGCAGCAAATGGATGGAAGAGCACTGACATCGGTGCTTGGAAGCTCTGGGACAAATAAAAGTGTGCTACTGTTTTCCATGGTCTGCATTTGTGCTTGTTCGTTTTTCTGTTGGAACAAATTGGACATCAGCTGCTTTCAATTTTCAATCTCTCCCTCCCCCTGCACTCCTTCACACTGGTGATCTTTCTCTGACACTTCTTAACAACATTAGGGCAAAACCCGGGAGGGTGGGGGGTGGAAGGGGGAGAGCATATCTTGCGATCAGAGAGATTGAGTGTCAACTCACCCTTTTGAATGGCATTGTGTGCATGTACGCATCTGTGTGACTGTGTAACTTTTAAGCTTTTGTTCTTTTGTTCTTGACACTTCCTTACACAATGCATATGATGTGTGCCACTATAACAGGCTGCTAAGTGTGCAAACAGCAATACAACTGCTGATATATGTTTGCGCTTTGAGTGTAATGCTAAATTCCATGGGGGAAAACTGTGCTTCAAACTCAGTCAGTTCACTCAGACTCAATTAGTCAGTCTGCACATCACTCAAAGTGATGAACAAGCAGCTGTGAGGGATTATAGGGTAAAAATGTATCTTGATGTGTTGAAATTATGGCTGTCAATCAATTACAGACAGTACACAAATTATTATTTTAATAATTTAACAGTATTCAAATTACGATTTGAAGCGTATCAGTCACAGGATTAGTTTTTAATATGTGAATTTAAATAAATTTTTACTTCAAATGTTATCTGCAATGGGTTTTTTTTTTTTTAGCAGGATAAGCAATATATTGATATCAGAAATGGTATTAGTAACAGAAACTGATTAAAATATACAACAAATAATATAATACAAGCTTGTTACTATATTGCTTTAAGTCAGAGATGCCCAAACTAGTGGTGACCTTTAATTTGGCCCGCCATGCTATATATGAAAAGAGGGGAAAAAATGCCATTACCCAGGTTGACACGTTGATTGTCGACTGAGCCTTATAAAGTGGCGCTCAAAGTTAAATTAATTTCAACACCTTGTTTCATTCATGAATGAATCATCTTTTTAACATGAACATTGAATGAACAGACTGGTTTAATGATGACTAGTCTATATCTTTGCAGAAAAGATGCATGAACTACAACTACTTATACCTATCTTGTACAAACTTGTCTTATAGCCTACATGTTATATGTTCAGAAATAATAGGCTATAATGAAAATGCTTCAAAAAATTCATAACAGTCAATGTAATTCAAATTCAAAATGACTGCTTTTATACATAGAATCTGAAAATTGTACATTTCTGAACTGCGCACTTGTAAATACATCTGTACATTAATTTAAACAGTTAAATTTCTATATATTTCTACTTCTGTATATAGTGCATTATTTAATTTTCAGTTTTTCTTATATTAGTGTTATACTCCATCTCTACTGTGTAATTCCTATGTCTGCTGCACTAGTTTGCACTATGTCCATACTTTCTTCTGCACTGGAAGCTCCTGTCACTAAGTCAAATTCCTTGTCTGTGTAAACATACTTGGTAATAAAGCTCTTTCTGACTTCTGAAGGAATAATATCAGTAGACTATTAACAATAAATGTTCTGTGAAAACAATGAACAGCAGCTTTCAGCCTGTCACCATGATGCAAACATGAAATATTAGACATACAGTAGTAGTTCTTTACAGGTTTTTTTATTCGATTGCGCTGCTTTTCCATTGATTTTTCTATGTAAACATGGACACGTTTGACTGTTGCACTAGCGTCTCTTGCAGCATCTCACGAATGAAATTACATTATAAAAATGCAGTGCTCAAATTAAAAGAAGTTCACTCACATCTTCTTGCATGTTTTTTCTATTCCACTGTCCATGTTGCATCTTTGTCAACACAAAAGCGCATTCTGTGTGAATGGTGCCTCACGATATGAGCATGTCACACGTGAGCGGTTAATCACATTATAGCTCATATCGCATTATAGTTCTTCACGTCCGCTACAATCTCAAAACTCTGGCCATTTGATAATACCTAGAATATCAAAATCAACTGCGGGCGGTAGATCCTTTTCCTATTTAGCGCCCAAACTCTGGAACAATCAACCTAGCGTTGTTTGGGAGGCAGACATACTCTGTCACTTTAAATCTAGGTTAAAGATCCATCTCTTTAACTTGGCATACACATAATACACTATCGCATTTCTATAATTCAAATCCATTAAAGGATTGTTAGGCTGCATTAATTAGGTCAACCGGAACCGGGAACACTTCCCATAACACCCGATGTACTCGCTAATATTGGTCTCTTTCATTCTTATTTCGAGGTCACCGTAGCCACCCAGATCCAGTCCATATCCAGACCAGATGGTGGATGAGCACCTAAAGACAACCTCTACAGCCCTGAATGTCAGCAGAGACCATGTCAACGAGATGCGCCCCAGAGACAGATCCCCTGCGAAGACCTCATCACCTCAACGACCATTGGAACAAGACCACAGGAACCAGACAAGACCTCTGCACCTGTGTTGCAGCCTGGAATTAAACCACGCCATGCTGGTTTCATCCATTCCAGCTGCAGTGTTGAACTGATTCCCCATTAGGAGTCTCTGCATTATCCTGTCTTATCGTGCATTTGTCTTACATGGACAACCAGCCTTTTGGGGGACTTAGTGTCAGTGTAAAGCTGCAATATTCAAGAAATTACAGATTTGGAATGACCAACTTCTCTTGCATTGGCTGAAAGGGTCAACCCTTTGGCCTTCATCTGGGCAACCGCCTGTCGCAGAGTTTCAGTCACCTTAGAGCGGCTCAGCATCTTGCAAACTCAGTGAAAATTGGAGGAATGCGGCCAGTTAAATAGGGGTTGTCATATAATTAAGGAAATTAGCACCAGGTGCCAGATTAACACCAATTATTACTCAGCATCTTTGTTTGTGATTGAAATGCAGTGGTTGCCTCTAATTTTGAATGGAAAGAGCACAGGTAGCCTTTGTTTATATGAAGAGATTTTTTTTCTTATTTATTTGATTAGATTTAGGGTTTGTTTTAAAGGGGTCATATGATGTTGCTAAAAAGAACATTATTTTGTGCATTTGGTGTTTAAGGTTAAAAAACACATTATTTTCGACATACTGTACATTATTGTTTCTCCTCTATGCCCCGCCTTTCTGAAACGCGTCGATTTTTACAAAGCTCATCGGTCTGAAAAGCGAGGTATGTTCTGATTGGCCAGCTATCCAGTGCGTTGTGATTTGCCGAATACCTCAACCGTGTGATGGAAATGTTACGCCCCTTGCCACATGCGACGAGACAAAAACATTAAAACTCATTATAAACGAGGCATTTGTTGCATCCAGTGGGGACATAATTAAGGATCATAATGACTTGTACTGTCTTTTTACGCGTAAACATAAAACCATGTCTGCATTTGTGATCGGAGAAATTACAAACAACAAGCGCTACTCTACACTGCTCAAAAGTTGCGTTTGAATCGTCGATTGCAAATTCTTTAAATATGAAAACGTACTTACAGTCTGTGAGTCAGAACAGATGGCATTGTAGTCTACTCTCCCAGGAAACAGTCCTCCATAAAATGCGCTGTACACATCTGAATATTTGGGTTGAACTGTTGTGGAACAGTGTTGTAAATACAACATTTGGGCGGCGTTATGCAAATCTTCCCACACAGTGACGTAGACATGTGGGGGCGTGTTTGAACGAGGCGTTTTAGGAGGGCGTGGATCAGTCTTAACTTTTATAAAGAATATCTCTTTGGGTTTGAGACTTTAGTCTTTGCAACTTTAGGGATCTTATCTATTCACGAGCTGCTTGTAACACTCCAAAGAGAAAGGAAAACTTAAAAATCGCATCATATGACCCCTTTAAAATTTCTATTTAGTTTTGTTATTTGACATATTTCTGTTTCACAAAGAAATGTGCAGCATTTTGTCCAAGCAATAATAAAAGGACACCTTTTCCTTTATAATTTGTCTTAAATCTAATTTTTTTTTTAGAAAAAATCATGAGAAAATCGAATCGTGATATCAGTATTGTGAATCGAATCATGAGTTGAGTGAATTATTACATCCCTACTAAGCAGTGACCTTGAAATTTAGGAAATTATAGGTTGTTCTCAAATTTTGATCTCTACTGTACATACAAATTCCTGCTTCTAGCTGCCTTTTCAGGGCATCCCGTAAAGGGAATCAGCACGCAATCTATATGGCTGGCCCATGATAATTATGATGTGCTGGTTACTGATCTTTCATAAAAGTGCTTGAATATTATATTTATTTTTGCAATAAGTTTAGCAAATAATGTGTAGACAATAATATTTTTAATTTTATAATTTTTTGTATGCAATATTCAAAGCAGATGTAACCTCACCCACCACCTTCCCGCCCTGTCCACACCACTTTTTAAGACAAACTTACGTCACTGCAAATACCTGCTAAAGCTGATATATCGGTCGACCACTACAGATAATCATATATCAACATTTGCTGAAACTAAGATAATTAATATAAAGGCATTACATTACTGTGGAAGAAACACCCATCCAAGAAACAAAAATTTTTTTGAAGTGAATATATTGTGTTCTGTCAGAGCTCTTTTTTTAAACAGTTAGTCTCTGTGCAGACAGACATCTTCAGATGCTGCGGTATTGTAAAAGTGGCGGAAACTTGCCGAGATATTCATGTAAAACAAGGGGTTACAAAGTCAACAGGTTTCTTGAATAAGTGTCAGAAAAGAGAGAGAGCACAAGCAGCCTTTTGTGCCCAAAGTGCTTCCTCTGTTGACACATGAAAAGTCATGGGTCGTAAGGATCAGTGCCTTTTTGACTTTAATTTAAATATCAATATCATTAAGAGCATAGTCACACACTGCAATTTCTGTGTTCTCTCTCTCTTTGTTTTGTTAACTTCAAGTATGAGCAATAGTAATAGTAGTGCTCTATGACTTCCATGATGCGGAAATTGCAAAATCTGTCATAAAAAAAAATTCCTGTTCATCGCTGAATGCCACAAAATTTTGAATGAATGTATTCAAGTATTTATTTATATTTATTTAAATGTAAAACCTACATATATCAGACTGAATGAGTCGTGCAGGTGATAATTGATCATATTTGATTTGTATTCAATCATAAAATACAGACCTGTATTATAGAATTATTTCAATGACATTCAATTGTTAAAGTTTTATAAATTCAATTGATTAGATGCTTTTTGATTATTAAAATTTAATTACACCATTCAAATAGAATCCAAAAAAATTAACTAAAAACACAATTTAGAAAAAATAAAATTCCATGAAGCCCTATACCAGCAATGCTTGCATTAGCAAGTGTCACTGAAAAACTGCTTTTATATCGTTTTATATTTAAAATTTCAGTTTATATTGACAAAATAGTCATCTACATCTTCAAACAGCCATATCCCTCCCCCACATTGAACTTCCCAGCAACCTTTCACACTTAAACTGGGAACAGATCCAAATGCCCAAATATATCTCAATATTTCCTGTCTACCCTGCTGGCTTGCAAACTTAGGAGGCAAAGTTTAAATATACCTCTCAACATACAGGAAACATCTCTCCTGTGCAAAAGAGTAAGGGGAATGTGTGAAAGAGAGAAAGAGGAATCCAGGCCTCTGCAGAGGAGGAAAAACACTTGTCCTGTGGGTGAAGATGGTCTAAAGCAAAACAGCTGTGAAAAATCTAAAACTCTTTTAGAGCTCCTTGTATTTAAGTTTTCATAATCCATTTGAAAAAATTTATTACATATTAATGAATAAATCTGTATGTGTCAAAAGTGTCATGTTTGTGATTTTTAATCATGTAAGCTATAGCTTCTGACCTCTAAATCAGAACAGACTTTTATGACATCAATTACTGCTTTATTTATTCAGAAACACAAGTATCTTAATGTTATTTGTGTATTTTACTTTCATTTTATTACAAGTAGGCCTACAGCAGCCTAAGTAAATAAAACGCCATAGACAATGGGCATTAGGACCCGGGGGAGGCTGTTGTTGCTGTTGCCACTGATGCTCGTGTTAGTGACTGTTGAATCTATTGAACACAGGACCCATCATTCTGTACTTGCATTCTCAAATTGAATGTGGCGATCCAAAACAGTGAATCTAATCCTCATCAAGGCAAAAGGTTTGCTTGAAGAATGGCCACACTGCTGACGTGATCTTATCACTATCACACCCTGAGCACATATGAGTTATTTGTCTTATCAGCAAGGTATATCGGCATTTTTTTTTTTTTTTTAAATCGGCCAATGTGATGTTTACATTTTAGGCTTAAAGATTCTGATAACGTTCCAGTAATATCGTGCATCCCTACGAAAATTTGTTTGTAATTGTTGCTATATTGTAAAATGGTTTGGTTAAATCTGTTAATTTCGGGTCATTTTCACAGCCAACTGAAGGAAGCACCACCAAAACTTTGATATTTTGGCATTATGTTGGCAGTTATGTCTGCAATAAAAGAAATAATACAATATAGGACAGCATCTTTCAAATGAAAGATTATCCTGGTACAAGTATGTTAGTGTGCTTATTTTCCTTGCAAAACTCGACTTGCAGCAAGTCAAGAAGTTATATTTGGTTTCTATCATGAGTTTAAGAGCAGTTCACTAGTATTTGTAAGCATTCCAAACGAACCAAGACCCCTCTATAATATCTAATCAAATTTGGTACTCTGCATTATGGTATTATCATTTGGAAAATATGGTGGTAACACTAACATTTCGAAACTTGGATATTCCAGTATTACCAAAATGCAGGTATACTGAGCAATGCTAGTGGCAACGAGTGAAGCTTGTGCAATTTGAAGTAATGAATATGGTTTTAGAGGGCTGTAGCCTTTAAGCCCAAAGGAACCATTGCCATGACCCTTGGACAGAGGCCATGAGTTACAACCAAGAGTTGTTACACCCTTCACACAAATTTAAGAAAGAACATTACAAATAAATTGCCATGTTGAGGCACAATAAATCGGCTACAAAGACTGGCAAAATTACGATGATGCAATTAAAGTCAACAAGAACGGATTAATGGACGCACACTTAATACTAAATAAATGGCAAACAAATAAAAAAAAACCACCTGATTTCTGACAGTGTGTGAGAAAAACTGTTAGACATAATGCTCGTAAGTAATGCATTGTGAAGGTTTCATGTAATGTTAGGGTCAGGCTCTGATATGGTCTGATGATATCCATGAACAAAGCTAAGCTCTGACACATGTAAAAGCATGATTCGGTTTCACACCAACATAGATGCTGACATGAACCAGCACACACATGTATGCTCAAGCACGGGTCAGTCTTGAAATTCCCAGCTCTATTCCTCACACTGAAACCTAGCATATGCTGCACAAGAAAATGAAAAACAGACTTACTCTGTACACATGAAAATGAGCAAGAAACGGAAATGATTTTTTGAGCTTGTCAAAACGACGCATATTGAGTTCTAAGAGAAAATCCACAAAACGTCAAGTTCAGCCTAATCGTCTGAGACTCTTTTGCTGGAGAACAGGGTTCGAAATAGAGAGACAGCTCCAAAACTCGGAAGGTCTCCTCAGTTGGAAAGTCTCCTGAACTTGTACAGCCGTCATACTATATTCCATCGTGGGGCAATCCACATTAAGCTCCTTTAACCGAAGCTCAGCGCTAGCATGGAGAACTTGTAAGTGGGGGACTTTGTGGGGCAAGGCAAGAAAACACTAGAGAGAGAGGTCTACCAAAGGGAAATGTTCACTTGGCAGCCTAGTTAGAACATCCCAAAATAAAGCGTGCTCTGAAG
Source organism: Sinocyclocheilus grahami (assembly GCF_001515645.1). Taxonomy (NCBI): domain Eukaryota; kingdom Metazoa; phylum Chordata; class Actinopteri; order Cypriniformes; family Cyprinidae; genus Sinocyclocheilus; species Sinocyclocheilus grahami. The sequence continues at coordinate 877,453 of NW_015505577.1, forward strand.
CAAGTCACAAGAAGTGTGAGGTGATGTCCTCCTTGTTGTATGTCTGAAAAAGATTTTGCAGAATGTATTCGAGTCATTTTCCTCAGTTGTCCATTCCTCTATCCATCCGCTCAGTCCACCAGCCAGCTATTAATAGAACAGTTTCTTCTATTCCCGATTCCCTCACTCAGATGACAGCCACAGTGGAAGTGATAAGAGAATCAGAAGAGCTGCAATGCCCAGACAAAGTTGTCCCTTAGTACTTCTGCTGAGTACTAAGTTACTGCTGAGTTAGAAAAGGTACCGTTTTTTTTTTTGTTTTGTTGTGTTTTGGTCAGTGCGTGCATGTTTGTGTCAGAGGGAACGTGTTGTTCTGGAGCAGGAGGGGCGTCTAGGACTCTCTCTCCCCCTATTGCGTGACTGTGTAATTCCTGAAACTCACAAACAGACACTGGGGAAGTGCCCCTTTTCTTTCTTTCCCTCCCTCCCTCTGTCAGCCTGTGCCCGGGACAGAGACTCTATGGTATTCGGATGGAGGAGCATTTGATCATGAGCCAAAAGGTCAGATTTAACTGCAGGATGGAGAGCTCATTTCCTGTGTTCCTCCCCTATGTTGGGCTCTTAACAAATCCCCCTCCAGAACACCACCATATCCCCTCCTATCTCTGGCTCTCTCCACATCTTTATTTTATATTCACTCTCTCTCTCCCACTCTGCTCTAAACTCCCACATAACCTGACTTTTCTTCTTTATTTGGTTTGCAGCATTCTCCTTCCTCAATCCCTCTAAAAATGTTATCTCAACCCATTGTAAACAAACGCATTCAAAATGGGTCCCCTCCCTTATCCTCTTTCTCTTCTGAACGAAAAGGAGACATTTTGGCTTCATCACCCCTAGCAGAATAAATCATGTTTTATTTATGTCCCTTCACCCTCCCTCATTCCCCACTGATTCATAAAGCCTACAGACTAAACCAGACCCAGACGTGCAGCATTTTAGAGCGATAAACAAAATGTACAATATTGGGTGAGCCATTTTTTTCCCCAGAGTAAGAGGGAAGATGAGGTGAGCACGGACAGAGGCAGTAAAGCAGGGCCCTGCATCCCTTACCAAAAAGTAGTGTACTTCAAGTTTATTTTAGTAAGTATACTTAAGTAAAGTTCAAGTATATTTTTAAGTATACTTTATGTAGTAAGTATACAAATATCAGTGTACTAGTAGTATACTTGTAAGTGTAGTGACATTTTTTCTGTCAATATGGGGTGCTGTGTGTACATTAATGAGGAAAAAAAATTAACTTAAATGATTTAAGCAAATGGCTGCAATATAACAAAGAGTGAAAAATTTAAGGGGGTCTGAATACTTTCCGTACCCACTGTAGGTGTTAATCTGTATATATTTTGTTACATGAATATCTGAACATACAAAACATCAAAAGAACAGGGTATCTGCTTGTAAACAAAAACATTTTATTCTAGTTTCATGCATTCTTTTTTTAAACACTTGAATGTGGATAAGTTTCATAAATAAAAAATAAAGAAATAAACAACATTTTGAACAAAAAGATGAAAAAAGCCTATGAATTGGATTCAGAATGATAATTCTGTAAGGGGTGTCATGAACAGTCTGCCTTCAAGTACTGCCCTGATACAAAGAATTTCCAATGTTGCTTCAGATCAAGCAGTCAATGCAGCAGGAATGTTCCTGTGACTTATCGAAAAAGCTTTATTTAAGAGAATTTAAAAAATCTGGTAATGCTAGCACAGCTGTGAATAAGGGGAGAATATGAGTCCCTGTGACCAAGCTCAGATATTTGTCTGAACACTTAAACCAGGTGTGCAGTGTAGACACTTTTAGGTGTTGTAAGTGTCTGGTTAACTCATCTTAGGAGTTCTTTCCTTAGCACAGTTACCTTTGGCTTGCTCATCTGTTTTATGTAAAACAGATATGAAATGGCATGGATTGTGAACAGTGCCTTACAAACTGACATGACCTGAATTTATCATATACTGCACACGGATAAAAAAGGACCGGATTTAAAGGGATAGTTCATCCAAAATGAAAAATTCTGTTATGAAATATGTTAAACAGATGCTCAAAAGTGCTTGCTTGACACAAGAACAAACCTTATTGGGTCTCAAGCATCAAGCAATAACATTTCAGCTTTCATTTGCTGAATTTGATATGCATTGTGTATTGATCGAAGTTTATTTTTGAATAAAAGAATATAATTAAATCTGTTCACTATGATTCTATTAGTCTCTTTAATATGAGTCTATTAAAGAGACTTGGATTAAACTGCTTCATTCATATGGATTACTTTTACAATGTTTTTTATGAAATTATGAAAGCTTGAAATGAATGAATGGACAAAAAAGGTGACACATTATTACAAATATCTTAATTTGTGTTCTGAATATAAACAATGTCTTATGGGTTTGGAACAACATGAGGGTGAGTTAATGATTTAATGATTAAATGATTTTAACTGTAAGAAAGTGATGGTTGTGTCATCAAGGAACACTTCTTTCTATGCGTGTTTGTGCAGTGACCTGCAGTTACCACTAACAGCTTTGCACATTCAGACCAGATAAGCCAAGCTCACACTACACCTCCATATGTAGCACCTCACGGAGAAGACAAATCCACCCTCACTCTCATGTCTGCCTGCAGGATTCAATGATGGTGCATGTCAAAAAGCACAAGTAGTCAAACCTGATTAATGCTATCGGAGACAGCCCCACTCTGTTAAACCCATAAGACATTAGAACTCTATTGCTAGTTCTTCTTAAATATACGTTTTACAATTTTTTTTTTGTAGGGGTCAGATGGATCCATTTTCTTTCCAGGCTGCAGTGCTCTAACAAACCACCAGAGGGAAGCAGTCACACAAAAGTGCTTGAATGACCAGTGGCATTTAAATGACACTCAGTATGGTCCTCACTTCAAACCTAGAAGATTCTTCACATTTACTCATGAAACAAAAAAAAAATTCAACATGACAAATATAATAACAACATCAGGACAAGGAAGTGTAAAGCCCTGCAGATGAAAAAGCCATAATCAAGTCTTCTATCAAGCTCAGTAAGGGATTCACAACACCTTTACTGAAGGACAACAGCAGTAACAGTAACTGGCTCTAGTGTTAAAGCTCATCTGGAAATGTCATACAGACAAAAGACATGCTTGAACATGGCTTAAAAGACAACACATGCTTCTTTTTAATAACAAATCACATGGTCCTATACAATTCAGCTTTGTAAGTGATACTGAATATGCAGCTCAATTCTCCAGCACTCAGCTTTAAAGATGTGAAAAGACATTCGTGAAACACATTTGTCTCATAACTTCCGTCCAGTATTCAGTATTTCAAAGAAAAACTGAATATTCTGAGGGAAATAATATAGAGCACTAGGCCTACTTGATTTTATCCACTAGGCTTTGTTCGGACTGAGCAAGACAGTACTAAAAGTACTGAATCTATAGTGGCATGGTAAAAGAAATGAGTTTGCTTTCAAAGTATTTTGGCATTCCATAATTTTGTTCAATCAAACTGTGAGTGCTTCATGGTGTTTTGTGCTTTCATTCACGATCCTGGACAGTCCCATACAAACTGACATCTAATGTACTCATCAAGAAGCCCTGCTCTTTCGTTTTTGTGTTATCCTCCCATAAACAACTACACTGCATGCAGTACTACTACTATATTTGGCTGGTTCATTTCATCATCCGAATGGATGGTTAGTAATTCCCAGGTCGTATTTGTTCCTTTTGCGTCTTTCTCCTTCTTTCCTCTTTTAAGTCATCACATATAACTAAGATTATCACTACGAAACGCATCTTACATAGAATAAAGCTCCTTTTCTGTTTACACAGATTTTTTCAGAATTTCAACTTGCATTCACACAGAATATATTCAATACTCCGATAATCCAGGGTGATAACTTAAAGAGAAATAGCCACAGACCGGTAAGCGAGTTAAAAAGGAAAGACAGAGAAAAAGGGAAACTGACAGAACTGTGAAGTCAGTTTCGTTTCTGCAGGACTGAATCATTATCTTGATTTCTCAAGGGGTGATTGAGGTTGTGCTAAATGTGAGAAAGTGAAATGCCACCAAACAAAGAGAAATAGTGTTCACACACACACACACACACACACACACACAAACACACACATTTACCTAGCCTAAACAAGTATTAACATATACCCTAAATGCAGAGCTGAGATGATTCACAGAACCCCAGGCTGTCATGAAATGATCTACAGACAGCTCTAAAAACATTCATTAAGTATATTTACATTCAATTTAACAAAGATAGATTGCAATCAAACTAAAATAATAATTTGTCTTTTTAAAATGTTGTGTAAACACTTTAGTCTAACTGAAATCATACCAGTGTGTGATAAAACGATCTTTTTATTGTTGACTATTTTTGTGGAGTTGTTAAGACAAGGTTCCTACATAAGAGTTGTTTGGGAACGACTGTGACATGATCCTTCAGAAATCATTCTAAGATGCTGATTTTGGTGCTCAAGATAAATTCCTTATTATTTTAAAGGGTTAGTTCACCCCAAAATGAAAATTCTGTTATGAATTACTCAACCTCATGTCGTTCAAAACCCGTAAGACCTTTGTTCATCTTCGGAACACAAATTAAGATATTTTTGATGGAATCTGAGAGCTCTCTGACCATCCATAGACAGCAACGCAACTGAAATGTTCCCAGACAGAAACGTAGCAAGGACATCGGTAAAACAGTCCATGTTTTTTTTTTGCGAAGCTAAGAGAATACTTTTTGTGCGCAAATAAAACAAAAATAACAATTTATTTAACAATTCGTCTCCCCCGAGTTACGTCTTCTGCCATTCTGGAGAGTACCCAAGAACGTAATCAGCGTTGTTTACGTTAGGGGGAAAGCGCGCGTAAGAACGTAATCGCGTAATCAGCATTGTTTACACTTAGGAGAAAGCGTGAGTATGCGTTGTGATACTCTCCAAAAGGCGGAAGACAGTAACTCAGGGAAGAAGAATTGTTGAATAAAGTTTTTTCTTTGCGCACAAAACGTATTCTCGTAACTTCGCAAAATTGAAGTTGACCCACATGGACTGTTTTACCAATGTCCTTGCTACTTTTCTGTCTGGGAACATTTCAGTTGCGTTGCTGTCTATGGAGGGTCAGAGAGCTCTCAGACTCCATAAAAAATATCTTAATTTGTGTTCCGAAGATGAACGGAGGTCTTACGGGTTTGTTACGACATGAGGGCGAGAAATTAATGACATAATTTTCATTTTGGGGTGAACTAACCCTTTAAGTTGTGTGGCCTAATATATTATTGGAAACCATGATACATTTTTTCAAGATACTTTGATTAACAAAAAATAGCTCAATTCATTTGAAATCTGCTTGTGATCTTGTGAAAAAGTCATACATTTGTGTCATTTCTGAACAAAAGTAATTAAAAAATAAAAAATAACTAAATAAATAAAAACCCACTGACCGCAAATTTCTGAACAGTAGTTTACACACATCACATGTCATAGCAAACATAGTTGAGCACGACCCAGAGCAAACAGTACCATGTAAACACATATGCTGCCAATCAGACTAATGAATGACAATAACAGTGGAGTACAGCCTGGTTAATGTGTGCAAAGTGAGGAAATTTAGTGCACCCACCACCATGCTAATCAGAGTACCGCACATCACGTGATGATTCATCCACATGTAGGTTATTATACCATCTTACAGACACACTGACACACTTACAGACTCACATTTCTGGTGCGGTTACCCACCTCTGAACATGTCGTTCTTATGGTTCTGACTGAATAAGCTGAGACGTGTAATGGACATTAAAATAAATGTCCACAATACTCATGATAAACATTTAAAATAAGTAACACTACAACAAAACTGCTATAATTGACCTGTATAGCCTGTAATACCTCATCATCATCGCAATCACTGGGCAGACGCTGGTATTCTGCTGTGTCCCCCATGTTAAGGTCAAACGAAGTGTCCAGCTCCGTTGCTCGTCCGCTATCCAGTTCAAACAGACATGGATGTGGCCTGTTCTTCTGCACACAGGTGACACCACTGATGTTTGCTCCTCATAACAGGCTGCTGCTTCTGGTTCTCTGATGGCTGGTCAGTGTGTATTTTTGTGTGATGCCACACCATCAGTTAGACAAGTTCATCACATCTATACGCATTTCCTAATTCTATTGTGCACCAAGCAGATCGCAAATCCTCTCTCGCTGAGCTATTTTTCAATCGGGCTCCTTCATCTGAGACGCTCCATCCCTCCCTCTCTCCCTTTCACAAACATCTGTGTGCAGTGGGTTTTGTTTTGTTTATATATATATGGAGTCCTGATGGCTTGGCCGATGCCATAGGCTAATCCCTTGTTATTGTTGTCATGTTTTCCCTTCTAATTTCTCCCTCTTTTATTTTCTCTTGTTTTTTTAAGCCCAGGCTGCTGGTCTCTGCTGCTGCGGTGAGTGGTTGCCCCCGACAACGCAGGGGATACCTCGTCAAGTGCACTCACCAGTGAGCAGTGGGCTTGAGCCTCTCAGCCAATCAGAACGCTCACCGGCTCTGCTTGACGAAGCGGCTTTAATCCGGCAGGCGAGTGCATTAAAGAGAGAGAGAGAAAGAAATAGACAGAGGGAGAGGCAAAAACCAGGGCCATCTGGGAGCCCATAGTCCATGCATTTGGATAGATGAATGCAGAGGGAGGTCAAGGGCAGTCTGTTTGCTTCTTCCTGTCTCCTGATCTCTCCATATTCTCTCTGAGCAGGCTTAATGTGTGGCCAATCTGCTGTTTTTCAGCCCACCCAACCAGCGGTCTTCGCTCTTCTGAGCTTGTGAGGCAAAGTCTTAACTAGGATACAAAAACAGCTGGCTCGATAGAAGAATTTTGGCTTCAGTATGACACCAGAGTTTAATACCTCGGTACCAATACTAAAACTATTATTGAATTATACAAAAAGTGCAATCTTCCAATGAAAGTGGCAAATCTATTAGTTTGCATTTACCCTCCAAGACTTAACGCACAGATCTATTTTTACATACAGTATCAGTGTTTTTTTGTCCTGCCTGTTGCTATGGTTATCACAATTCATAAACTTTGCAATATGCAGTTAACAGCATTACAAATGTATATTATACAAAAAGCCAGCAAAGAACACATTATATCACTGAAGCTCAGTGCCACCACCTTACTGGCTGAGCTAAAACTCCCATTATAATCAATGAAGCTGACAAAGTTCGGCTTAAAGTTCTCCGGCACCGTGCCGGATCTCCGGCGTGCGGCGTTTGACTGCGGGAAAAATAAGTCGGCCTACATTTAAAAACACTTGATATCATGTTCGAGTTCATGAGTTCGCCTACCAATGTATGAGAGGAACACAGCTTTCACTCTCAACCAAACTAACATTACTAGCCAATCAGAAGTTTTTGCTCTTATAAACACGAGACGCACATTAGCTGATGAATGGAAAGGAAGCCTGGGTCTCGAGCGCGACACACTGAAAAAACTGCGAGCCGCAATGGTCAAAGATTTCCATCTAGCGTCATATTTACACAGAAAAGCTATTTAAAAAAGCAAAGTAATCACGTCATCTCCATAAGAACGATATGATTGCCAGAACAAATTTACCAGGATTTTTGAAAAGGTCATGTTCACACATGATCTCTTAATGGTAATTTAGGCTACCAGTAAAGACTGAATGTGTGAAAGGGGCTAAACGCTTCCTCTGCATATGCGGTGAGTTTGGGTTGCTTAACGTTCATCTGGGAAAACACTTGATTTGTAATGTAAATCATTTAAACCTATACCAAAACAGGAGAATACATCAACATATTTCTAAATATGCAATTTATTGTACATCACTATTTCAAAATAAAAGTTTCTGACTTTGCATGTGGCCAAATATTTAAATTAAAAGGATTTAAACATCGTTGAATCACATGAAACATCACCAGGCCGTTGGCGCCCTTTGCAGGTATTTGTTGTAATATAGGCATATTATATTATGTTTTTAACAGTGTTGTTCAATAAAACCATGTACTTGGTTTTGATACTTTATTTGAAGCCATTTATTATTGCCTCATCGTTACTTTATATATAAATATAGTAATATTAAAGCCTGTTTTTCCACTTAGTTCTATTTGTATTACTAAAAAATATCAGATTACTCACTTTTCAAAATAATCAGAATACCTGATTAGCAAAATAATCATTAGTTAAGCGCTAGATTAGTTAAAACATTTCAAAATACAACTGTATTGTTTTACTTTTTGTGATTAAAAGACAAATATTTTGACATTTGAAAATTTCTTAAAGTATTAAATCATTGTCTCGTTCTAGTGAACCAAGTATCTGCATTTTGTCTCACCTTGTGAGCCAAGTGTATTGACACCCCTAGTGTCTATGAGCGTAATAAAGCTCATAATTTTCCAAGTGTATGACATAGCTTTCATTCTTCGGGTCAATCATATATTCATGAAAAAAAAATCAGTTTGAATAAGGAAAGCGATAACTTTGCCATATTATCCTTTCAAATGTTATAGTGCCACAGTCATTGCATTCTTTGCATGTGCTGCACTTTATTTGTACCATTTTGTTTTATTAGTTTATTTATTAGAATTTGAAAGATAATAACAATATTGATTAATAAGTGAGATCTGATTTTAGTCCTTGAAAACCACAAAAGTAGTGCAAGTCCATGAAAGTCCTGGAATTTTATTTTGCAGTATCTGTACAAACCCTGCTTAAGTTACCAGTTCTTGGACCATTTTAATGTTTTTGTTGTTGTTATTTGAACTGAACTGTAGTTTTCTGTAGTGAACTGTCTTTGTATATTTCCTATTTTATATTAATTTCCTAGTATTTAATTTACCATTATTTCTTTTGAACAAAACAATTTCAGAAATGTCATGTTTTAGATTGTAGGTCATCTTGTTATAATTGGAATCTTTTCTGAAAGCGTCCTAGGCTTTTTCGCGCTGATGGCCTGCAGCCCAGCAGAGTCGAAGCGGAACTCCTGTCGGACAACATCTCCAGGACGCTGCACTCCATATGACTAGTAAGCCAATTCTGAAATAACTGCTATGATGGCTTTTGTTCTACCTGCTTAAATGATAGAAGTACTTGCAACAACTGATGGAGTGCTGAATGCTGCACGCACGCGCAGCGTTGTCAAGGTAACATTTGGTCAGTCATTCCCTTCGCCAAGAGAGTTCCAAACGCTTATACGAGACCGTAATACCCTGCACCCTTCAAAGAACACGCTTGAAGGACTCTGCCCTTCAAAGGGAGTAGGGCATAGGGATGCTCACTTCTGTTTGGAATTTGCCCCATGTCTCTTGTATCACCGCGGAGGCGCAGACTCTCTCGTTTCATTCAAATGCAGCTTGCCATCTTGCATCTCAGTTTTTAATTGTATTGAAAATGAAATCAGAGGAATTTAGTATTAATACTACTATAATTTTGCTGTAGTGATCATATTGTCCTGACGATTGTTTTGTACACTGTTCATAATGGATTTATAAAGAGGTAAGATTTCAAAACATTAATCTCAATTCAATATTTCATATCCCCGTATTTATATATTATTTTAGGTAAACAAAATTCAGAGTAATAAGTTAACTATGAATATACACTACATTATCCCTTATGTCAACCTGATAGTTTGAACGTTCGTTCGTCTTGGCTCAAAGCCACTTGCTGTGAACTTCTCTTCGCAGAAGCTTTGCGTTAAACAAGTGAGATAACGAAATATTTCATCTCTAATCAATATTTTTTGTCCAATTATTTGCCCAGTTAGTTTTGGTATTGAGGTAAAAGTTACCTTGCATTCGCAGTGGGTGGTGGTCACGAAGATGACTGAGCAAATTTGACGTGTTTCCCCCTTTTGCAGTGACTTTCTTCTTGCAAGATCAGCAGACAGGGTGACCGTCCTCAATTAAATTGCCTTCAGGACTCTTGTAAAAGCCAAAATACGACCAGACCACCGATTTGGTCCTCTTAGATGGCTGAAAAATCTTCAGAACGCTGTCACTGCCTTCCGCCATTTCCTCTCGTGCAAAAAAAAACATCAACAACATTGCATGCTGCTTCTGCGTCAGACTGATGCTGGCTGGACAGGATTTACCGCGAGTTTTCAAAATCGCGATAATCAAATACGGTTTTGATGATAATTAAATTTTAAACAGTAATACTAACCGTCAGGGCATTTTATCGTGACTTATCGTGAAACCGGTAATCGTTCCATCCCTACAGGTTACTGACCATTTCCTTGTATCGTGCATGCTACGTATTACTGATATTAACTATATGGCTCCGCGTTATTGTCCGGGCAGAACTATTGTTCCAGCCACCAAAGACAGATTCACAAATGATTTATATCAACTGCTTTCTGTACCCATAAATACACATGAACTAGACGAAATGACTAGCAACATGGGCACTATCTTCTCTAATACATTAGAAGCTGTTGTCCCCAACAAATTGAAAAAGGTTAAAGAAAAACGTACTGTGCCATGGTACAATAGTAATACCCATTCTCTCAAGAAAGAAACTCGTAGACTTGAGCGCAAATGGAGAAAAACTAACTTGGAAGTTTTTAGAATTGCGTGGAAAAACAGTATGTCCAGCTATAGACAGACTCTAAAAGTTGCCAGGGCCGAGCATACCCACAAACTCATAGAAAATAACCAAAACAATCCAAGGTTTTTATTTAGCACAGTGGCTAGATTAACAAATAACCAGATGCCACCCAATCTAAATATTCCCTTACAGTTTAATAGTAATGACTTTATGAATTTCTTCACTGATAAAATAGATAACATCAGAAATACAATAGCAAATGTAAATTCTACAGCGTCTAATACTTCAGCTACATTCATCGCACCCAAAGATAATCTGCAGTGCTTTACAACTATAGGACAGGAAGAGCTAAATAAACTTATCACTGCATCTAAACCAACAACATGCCTGTTAGATCCTGTACCCACTAAATTACTGAAAGAGTTGTTACCTGTAGCGGAAGAACAATATTATTAACATATAATACTAATGATGGCGGCGCGTGCACACGCTGCGGCTTCTCTCTCTCCCGTCAGAATGGTGTTTTCATGTGTTTTGTCTTGTGAGTCGCAGTGTTTTTGTATGTCTTCATCGCATCTACCTGTCTTTAAGCGTGCATACAGTCGTGAGTTTCTGGTCGATGTCGGCAGAACCCCATTTTTACAGTTAAACTCCGCGCACGCCGAAGAGCTGCAGGATCTCGGTCTGCTCCAGAGGCCTACACCATCACCGACCCCCACTACAGCATCTCACCCACAGCGGAGGCGCCACAAGTGGCGCAAGAGGAAGCAGAAGAGGGGTAAGTGTGGAGGTATCCGGGCTAGGCTAATGGCTAATCCACACAAGCCAGTTATCCCGACCATCGTACTGGCTAACGTATGCTCTTGGGACAATAAGCTGGACTACATCCGACTACTACGCTCAACTCAAAGGACTGTAAGAGACTGTTGTGTTTTTGTGTTCACGGAAACATGGCTCAGCAACAGCGTTCCGGACTGGGCTATTCATCTCGATCAGCTGACATGCTATCAAGTGGACAGAGTTCTCGTCGAGGGAGGTAAGACCCGCGGCGGCGGACTTTGTGTTTATATCAATGATGTGTGGTGCCGCGATGCTGTTGTGGTCTGCAAACACTGCTCACCCCTGGTGGAGTTTATGATTATTAAGTGCCGGCCGTTCTATCTACCGAGGGAATATACAGCCATACTGCTCGTTGCTGTATACATCCCTCCCAGCTCCAACAACAGCAACAGGAGCGAGGCACTAAATTAACTGTACCAGCACATCAGTGAGCTGCAGACAGCCCATCCAGATGCTTTTCTCATCTTAGCTGGGGATTTCAACCACGCAGACTTAAAGAGTGTGTTCCCAAAAATACACCAACATATAGACTTTCCAACACGGGGAAACAACACTCTGGACTTTGTTTACACCACCCAGAGAGGAGCTTATATGACAGGGGAGGTCTACAGACTAAGAGACAGTACTCCAGGAGGATAGTACATCGTTTCAGCGACAGCAGAGACACTCAGAGCCTGTGGCAGGGGATACGGACCATTACGGACTACAAGCCCCCACCGCGGACCTGTGACAGCATCATCTCCCTGCTGAATGAGCTGAACGCCTTTTTCGCTTGCTTTGAGGCACAAAACAGCACCACTGCACAGAAGACGACCAGGTGATGATGCTGTCCCCGGACAGCGTGAGAAGATCCCTCAGCAGGATCAACGCATGCAAAGCTCTGGGTCCTGACAACATTCCTGGGTGTGTACTGAGGGACTGTGCAGTGGAACTCACTGATGTCTTCACAAACATTTTTAACATCTCACTAAGTCAGGCTGTTGTCCCCACATGCTTCAAAGCTACCACCATC
>NW_015505577.1:891003-894849 GCF_001515645.1 Sinocyclocheilus grahami
AGTTGCACTTACCCCTATTCTCATGAAGTGCTTTGAACGGCTAGTCATGCACCACAACAAGTCTGCCCTCCCCGCCTCCCTGGACCCCTTCCAGTTTGCATATCAGTCCAACCGATGACGCCATCGCCACTGCCCTCCCCTCAGCACTCACACATCTAGACAAAAAAGACTCATACGTCAGAATGCTGTTCATAGACTTCAGTTCAGCATTCAACACAATAATCCCTCAACAGCTCATTCACAAACTGGTCCAGCTGGGGCTCAACACTTCGCTGTGCAACTGGCTGTTGGACTTTCTGACTGGAAAACCTCAGGCAGTACGGGTCGGCAGCAACACATCCAGCACCATCACACTGAACACTGGGGCCCCCCAAGGATGTGTGCTGAGCCCCCTCCTCTTCACGCTGCTGACACATGACTGCACACCGTCACACAACTCCAACCTCTTCATTAAGTTTGCGGATGACATGACTGTGGTGGGTCTCATAGCAACAGAGATGAGACAAACTACAGGAGCGAGGTGAGCTGCCTGGCCGGGTGGTGCAGTGACAACAATCTCTCTCTGAATGTGGAGAAGACGAAGGAGATTGTTTTTGACTTCAGGAGAGTGCGCACTCAGCATGCTCCTCTGACCGTCAATGGTGCGACTGTGGAAAAAGTGAGCAGCACCAAGTTCCTGGATGTGCACATCACAGAGGACCTCTCCTGGACTGACAACACCGCAGCACTGGCCAAGAAAGCACAGCAGCATCTCTACTTCCTCCGCAAACTGAGAAGAGCCAGAGCCCCGGCCCCCATCATGTGCACCTTCTACAGAGGCACCATCGAGAGCATTCTGACAAGCTGCATCACTGTGTGGTATGGCGCCTGCAAAACGTCCTGCCTCAAGTCACTTCAATGCATGGTGAGAGCAGCTGAGAAGATCGTTGGTGTCTCTCTCCCCTCCCTCCAGGACATTTACGGAACCCGAGCACCTGCATACCTAACTAGTCTTCTACCACGCTACAATCCATCACGCTCCCTAAGGTCACAAAAATCTGGACTTTTGGTAGTACCTAGGATTGCAAAGTCCACTAAAGGATGTAGAGCTTTTTCGCATTTGGTTCCCAAACTCTGGAATTTTGAAATGTCATGCCAAATATTGGCTCATTTTGGATTTCATGAGAGATACACATTCCAAAAAAGTTGGGACAGGTAGCAATAAGAGGTCAGAAAAGTTAAATGTACATATAAGGAACAGCTGGAGGACCAATTTGCAACTTATTAGGTAAATTGGCAACATGATTGGGTATAAAAAGAGCCTCTCAGAGTACCGGTATTTTTCCAGTACTGGTATACTGCACAGCTTTATTGTCAGCTTACAGCACTCTGAATTCATGTAGATTTCCCAGGATGTCTGGAGTCTAGTGTTGGCATAATGTAAGTCCATGTTAGTTTGGGTATTTCATCCTGTGATGTTTTCCTCCAAACAGAATTGTTGGTGCCACATGAACACGGCAGTCTCAGTGCTGTAAGCTATGAGAGAAACATTTTCCAACCAGGTGTGAACACAAGACAGTACACTGTTTCTCTGACAACCATCAAAGTCACACTGCCAAGCCATTCTTTCTCGCTCATCTTCCGTCTTTCTCTCTCATCCACGAAGAAGTTTTCATATGCAAATATGAGCCCTGCCTTTCTCAGGAAAGCTCACTAGAAACCACCCCAACTATCCATTCAACAATTGGTCAACAGGATGCTAGTAAGTGCTTTTCAATGGCACTCATTCCTATGATTCTGCTGTGCATTTTTCTACCTCCTGCTCTCAAGGGGTATCAAAGAGTTGTGTTCACTAAAAGACAGTTGAGCCAGTTTAATGGCCTGTGACTGCCCTCCCCGTTATTGTTCCTATCTACATGTTAAACTACATACTCCACAAAACACTATTTTTAGTATTTTAATGATGCATAGGATATAGGCCTGTCGTGACTTTATCGACTTACCACACAATATATGGACATAACCGCGATATATTGCCTATTGTTGTTTACATGACTGTTTGTTAAAATATATGAATGACACCAAAATCTTAGCTGATCCTGCTGACTCTTTTCCACCTTGTCTGCTCTCTGTGCCGGAGGTGAAGGCAGGACTCAGAAAGCTCCTCCACAACTCCACACCAAGGACTCAATGTCTCTCATCTCTGCAATTTGTTCTCATCTTCTATCATAAAACAAACACTTAATTCCTTCAAATATAATTTTCAATGAGAAATTAAATCATTAAATAAGATACATTTCTGTCAGGACCACTATCGTTAAAGATGATTGACAATTAGCATAGTTTGGATTTGCAGTATGGTTCTGTTCTGGGTAAGAACTCCCTGCGCATCCATGCAGCCTAGCATGGATGAGAGCATGGAGGGCAGCGATAACCCCCCCCAGGGTAAACAGAACAGAACAAACATATATGTATTGCAGATATCGTTAAAGTTCAATAATGTTCACATTTTTGAATTAGTCTGATTCAAAGGAGAATCAGAAGGCTGAATCCTGACTGACAGAGGAGGAGTTGGGGATGGAGGAGGGTAATTAGCTATTGAGCCATGCGAAAACTGTTGATAATACTGAGGGACCTTATATTCAATTCAAGTTTAGTTTATTTGTATAGCGCTTTTTACGATACAAATTGTTGCAAAGCAACTTTACAGCAAATTAAGTTTCTACAATATTTAGTGGTAGCTTATCAGTGGTGACTGTCATTTAATGTACATATGGCAGAAATGTACGGAAAAATCAATTAACGACGTAATCAAACAAACGATGAACACTATTAACAGCAATTATTATATGATGCAATCAAACTTATAGCAAAATTTGGTAGTTCTGTAGTAGGATGTCAATCCTGTGGCAAAAACGGAGAAACAAATAGAGATATAATTAGCGTAGCTGCTGTTCCTGTTATATATGAATGCTTAGATAGGTGTCTTATTCCCATAGGTTGATGGGGATTAGCTGAGAGTCAGCTGATGCAAGCTTGACTAAGCTGACCTGCCAGAACTAACGCTACGCTAGATTTTTAAATTTAGAACAGGGAATCAACTCTGAGGTAATGTTATACATGAACAAATTCCTTCTTTAGAATAGGGAACTCTTTTCAGTTATAAATAATTTGTTGGTATAGAAAAACAACTGGAATAACTATACTTTTGTGTAACATGTAGCATTTGGACCTATCAGACACACAACTTTTTGTTATATTCAACAAATAATATCTAACGCCCCCTCACCTAACCAAAGGGCCAATTACGAGGGTCTATGGACCCTTCCCCCGAAATGCACCTAACACCTCAGAAAGGCAGAACAGGCCTCTGGTTCCATGGTAACCAATGCTGATATCACTGGTTTTATTGCCTAAAGGAATGTGGGCAGATAAACTCCCTCATTTTCCTCATAAGAAAGACACATAATGCCCAGAGAAATGGGCTGTTCTCTAATTAATTCATAGGAAAACCTTTCTTTGATTGAATACACATATCCTTCAGGTCATTGTGTATACCATTACTGTTCTTGTATATTGTCTGTTGTAGTGTATGCTGTTTTATGCATGTTATGATAGACCACTAGTTAATATAACCTCACCTATATCATTTTTGGTCTCTATGAATTCATCTTCGGATGATCTAACTGAGAGTGCTGTAGCGAATTTAGCTCAACGACAGGAAATATGAATAATTAACCATAACTAGTTATAATTAACTATTCATATTTTAGATCCGCTGTAGATATTTAGCTGACCTCTCAGGGTCAACTGTCTTGTCAATTCTAAGAACGTTAATTTCCTGGTTAAGGGAAATAACTTTCTTAC
>NW_015505577.1:895500-906123 GCF_001515645.1 Sinocyclocheilus grahami
TCGGTCGAAGCTAAGAAGATGTGAGAAAACGCTTCAGGATACCAAAGCTCTGTGCCAGGCCTTTCGGCCTTGACTTTTCCATTCACCAAAAATTCTCTGACTCAAACTGGTTCTTTCCATCAACTAATTTCAGCAAGATCTTGGGCCTTAAGATTACATCAGGAATCTCTTTCAGACAGCAAGACTCGCAAGTATCAAACTTAGTCGATTTAATTGATGCATTAAGTATCAGTTACACCTTTTTACAAAGGTGTGTTTGAACTCAGAATCTGACGTATCACTCAGGCTTAGATCTGTTGAATATGCAAATGGTTCCATAAATGTCATTCCTTATGTCTCTTTCTGTAAAGAGTTAAACTTGAACCCTTTCCTATACCAACTGTATGTGTGTGTGTGTGTGTGTATGTTAGACCAGTTTATGTGTGTATGTAGTATGTTAGACTAGTTTAAGTGTTTATGTAGTTAATAAAACCTTACTTGTATCACGCTTGACATGTTCATTGTTTGCTCATAACCGGAGTCACTAATCATGCAGATTTACGTTACAAGCTTTTGTAGAATTGTACCGTAAGAAAGTTATTTCCCTTAACCAGGAAATTAACGTTCTTAGAATTGACAAGACAGTTGACCCTGAGTGGTCAGCTAAATATCTACAGCGGATCTAAAATATGAATAGTTAATTATAACTAGTTATGGTTAATTATTCATATTTCCTGTTGTGAGCTAAATTCGCTACAAACAGCACTATACTTTTCATATCATGTGACGGCCGGCATAATTGGTTGAATCCATTTTAATATTTTGTGGAGTATATCTTGAGAATTTACAGTGTGAAGAAGATCAATTATTTTTTATGACGATGTATTCCAGATTACTTTAATCATTGCACTTTTCATTGTTATTTATTTTGACATTTAATTTGGGTAGTAGATGTTGGTGATTGTTTATTTATTAAACTAATTATTACACTGTTTAATTGTGAAATTGTTATAAATATGGGATCCTCTGTAATTCATGTTATAGCCATGGGTATATTATGCAATGTTTTAGTAGATGTGAAAATTTGTGTTGTTTACAAATGGAAATTGTCGAGCAACTGTCGAGACACAACATTGGCTAATGAATGATGATGTCGATGATTTTAATGATTTAAAAAGTGAGTGGAGGGATTGAATTGTTCAAAGCACTGAAGAAGGCCTTGAGCCGAAACATTTGTGTTTTGTCCTGCTGGTGATTAATGTAAAACCAAACGCTAAAAGACAACATTTTTGTGAGTGCGGATCATGGTTTTATATAGGCTACTACTGTTGTACATGAATAAATTCCTTCTTTAGAATAGGGAACATGTTTCAGTTATAAATAATTTGTTGGTATAGAAAAACAACTGGAATAACTGTATATTTCTGTTTAACAGCACTATACTTTTCAGATCATGTGACAGCCTGCATTGAAATTCCTATTCTGTATTTATTTTACCTACATGATCTGCACTTTCACTTAGAACCGACACAGAATGTTATTTACACAATAATGACCATTTGTATATTTAGTTTTTATCTAATACACTCATTGTTAGGAAAAACACAAGTAATGGAGCTGTGAGGCAAGAATAAGAAAGACACCAATAACAGTCTTTTCAATTCCTTATTATGGGATATATGTTTTTAAGTAATTACTATCACTAGTCACAAGTGTAGTTATTAATCATTAATAGCCGTCTCATTTCTGATACTTAAAAAAAATTGTTACCCACAATATAGAAATTTAATATTGGCCATTTATTGGTTATCAGCCAAAACACCAAAATAATTATTGTTTTATTTGTATCGACCAGAATTTAAGTATTTAACTATTAAGTGTTTACTTGCTTGAATTAACAATCCAAAAAAAAAATCAACAAAACTCTTTTGTTTACATGAATGTAGTTAACTCTTTAACTACATTCATGTAAACACCTTGTCAGTGACTAATTCACTAACTGCTAATGGATTCAAATAGTAAGTCAGTACACTGATTAAAAAAATAACTGAACAATAATTCATTAATTTATTTGAGTTTTTTCAAACAATTCAATAGTGATATGGCTATAGAAAGATGCATGTCATATCGTTTACCATGTCATGTCGTTTATCAAATATAATAAATAGACTGAAAATGTACAACAATAAAAGACAGATATTACCATTAAATCAAATCTTCTACTCTGTCTATCCTGGTCAACTCCCTTTATTTGAAAATTAAAGAACAGAGGCTGTATTAGTGCCAGGACACTTTTCTCATCTGTCTCTTTTGGTGTGTTTCTAAGCATTGTTTGCATTAGGACTCTCACTTGGCCTCTGAGCAGATGGCTAAAGCATCACCAGCAATGTCATTAAATTCCACTTCACCCACATACACCCCTCCTCCACCCAATGTTAGGGGATATTCTCCTGCTGCCAGGCAATAACCACACACGTCAACGTGACACACAGACCAGTGTTCACCCCTACACTGTCTTCGTTCATGGAAAAAAATCACGAGAGAGGCCCAGTACCATGTTTCCCTCTCAATCAAAAGGCTGGGTTTAACTAGACTGATTTGGAGTAGCATATGGCCATACAGAAGATACAATCTTAATTACATGATCCAATTCACAATTATTAAACAAAAAGCCTAGTTGTTTAATGCCATATGAACTCCTCACCCAACACCACGAGAGTAGCTGCTGTAACAAAAGGAAAAGATGAAAAACTTAAAGCAATGGGAAAGAGAGAAAGTAGGTTTATGTTACAGTCCATCACTACGGTGCTTCTAAAGCATTCTCTCAGATCAAGCTTTAAGACAGGACTATATGATATCCCATATGACTGCTCACACAGGTATGGAAAATTGTTTTAAAGCCTATAGCCTGACCTGCATTCAAAACAGGGACTGTTATAACTATGTGAAGAAGACTAATACAACATCCACACTCATATGCAGCCTAGAAATCAGATTTCCAGAGGCTGCAAGTTGTTGTGGAGATTCATTTTCTGTACGTGCAAAAGTCATCTTGTGTATTAAAATACAAAAATGCAAAATCAAGGAAAGGACTGGTGTTTATTGATTACTCCTCATCTGGATAAAACACAGAAGGCCATTGGCCAAATTATTTGTTGATAATGCTCAGGCTAGACCTGTGCTTCAGTATCCTCAAAAGCAAGACTGTTAAATTAAACTAAACCCTGTTCTAGTCTACATGCTACTAAAAAGCATAAAACTGAAAATCCTCTCTGATTGTCACATACAATGGGTACGGAAAGTATTCAGACCCCCTTAAATTTTTTTGTTATATTACAGCCATTTGCTAACAGACATTTTTGCTGCAGTGCCCGGGAGCAGTTGGGGGTTTGGTGCCTTGCTCAAGGGTCTCACCTCAGTCATGGTATTGAGGGTGGAAGAGAGCGCTGGTCATTCACTCCCCCCCACCTACAATCCGTGCCGGTACCAAGACTCAAACCCGCAACCTTTGGGTTACAAGTCCGACTCTAACCATTAGGCCACAACTGTTTCTGGCAGGTAACAAAAATGACCATCATCAATTGCTGAGCTTGTGAGCTACACTCACTCGTGATGTGCCGAAGTGAAAATCCTTGGACATGCTATGCCAAAAACAACAATGCTTCAAATAAAACTAACATAACTAAAATTCTGTTAATATTTTGCACAATTCTTGTTCCTTCAGGAATGACTACCGTAATATCTAAGCTCCCACAATTTTTTTTATATTTAAAAACTGAAATTAATGGCTAGTTTCCACTGAACGGTACAGTACAGTTCAATTCGGTACGGATTCGGGATGTGTGCGACGAGTAATTTGACTGTAGTTTAAATTAAAGTTTTGTATCCGACTAGTCTAAAAGCAAGAAACCCCCAAAAGATGGTAAGAAAAAAAACCTCTGTGCATGCGTGTAGCATATATAATAGCCTATATTTGAAATACTTAAAATATGAATCAAACTGTCAAATGCCTCAATGAATTCCGCTTGCCGCACACTTGCCTCACGTTATCATTTCATTTTAGGTGATCGTTAAAAAGAAAAAAAAATAAGAGCATACACTCAACGTCGGCCAAAGCATAGCTTATTTATTCAAATCAGCTGGGGAAATGCAGAACAACGGAAAATCAATCAATAGACTGACAGAATTCTTAATCTTCATATAACGTTAGCCAACATATTAAAACACAAGTCAAAAACAATAGGAAGGTTTATCAAGAAATAGCATTAAGATGGCTTTTAAAAACGTACTTCGTGTAGGCTATATCGTCTTAAAACAAAACAATGCAACAATGCCCATTTTACTTACTCAGACCATGCGTTAGGCCTATTTGTTCAGTGAAATTATCAACGTGGTCTGGTGAAAGACAGGACCTGAGGCGATTAACAATAAAATTCCTGCACTTGAAAAAACGCACTCGGCAGGAACCGAAGGCACGCAGAGATAACGAAAAGCAAGCCGATAGAGTTCCAGAAAGTGCCTGGACATCCCGCACCACCACCGAAGTGGGTCTTTGTTAGAGGAATAGATGGCGCGGATGGGATCGCAGCACCGACAGGTTGTAGTGAATGACATGATTGACATTTGCTGGCTTTGGCCAGCCTCTAAGCTAATGCCTAAGTGCCTGTATTGAATATGATTACACATCGCTCCAGTAGAGTTATTGTAAGACAATTTGACATTACACAGTGTAACGTTGTTTGTAGGTCGGGAAGAAGGTGGCGGGAACCGGCGAACATTTAAACAAACTTTAATAATAAAATAAACTCAAAACAGCGCGACATCCCCTCGCGGACGGCTGTCGAGCACAAACAAAACCAAAACACAAAATAAAATCCAGGCCTGGTCCTCTCTCGTCCAACACGGTCGTCACTCCTCCCTTTTATCCTTCCGGAGCTCCTCCGTGAGACTCGAGACCGGTGAGTGGGTGCAGGTGTCGCTCATTAGCAATCACTCCACCGGCCTCGCTCCGTTCCCACGGCTCTCGGCTCCGCCCCCATTCGTCACACACAGTTTACTCAAAACTTTTCCGTTTCCTTCTAATTCAAAATAATCCCACACCTTCTCGTCTTTCGCATGGTCATTTTTGAACTCACCGCAATTGACACAAAGAAAACACATGTGAGGTCTGAGGTAAAAATGTAGTTTCCACCCAGATAAACTTTTTAAAATAATGTATTATTTTTCAAACATTTTATTTTAACTTGCAATGTTAAAATTATGGTAATTTGAATGATAAAATCATGTTTTTGTTTTTTTCTGTCATGTAATCGACTATTGTTTTCAGTGTCGACTAGTAGGAGCTGTACCGTTTAGTCGACTAGTCGACTAGACCCGCACATTCCTAGTATGGGTAACCCTGATCAGGCTTGCATTTCCACTGCCAATAGTACCCTTACTTGGTAGGCATGGTGTATGCCGGAAAGTAACGATCGACGATGAACCGCGACAATAAGCACAACTCTGCCTCTTTTTGTTAAATGTCAGTTTTAATGAACAATAATAGCCATTACAAAAGTATAAGAGGTTTATATAAGAGGAAATAAAGACAAAAGCCCACAGTTCAGTCAAACGTATGCTACAAAGTCAGCGCTGTACTACGGTAAAGTTCAAAATAAATATATAAAGTTAAACATAACTTTGTGCTCAGCCAAAACGATATGACCAGGAACAAATAATAGATTCATGAGACCACGAATGCCTGTTAAATATAGCCAACCCAAAACGAATTGTATTTCATGTTTAATCACTACAGAGACATCAGAGCCAGTGGCAAATGTCTAGCAAAGCTAAGGCTGCTCTCGGCGGATACATGAGCACTGAGCACTTGGAGCTTCGAAATTGCCTGGAGCTTCGAAATCGGCATAGCAAATTTTCAAATAGGTGCTATCTTTATAAATAAACCACAGATTTGAGTTTTAAACAATTACATTCTCGCCTGAAAAACTCTTAAAACTACATTTCATGACACAATAACAGTAATATTTAGAAAATTACGCAGGTTTTGGGCAATGACGTTTCACAAGTCCACAAGAACAGACAAGAACGCATATTGAGAAACGGCTAGCCTAATGTCTGTGTGAAAATATTAAATTATTAAATACATGGTTATATTTTTTTGTGTTTGTGCACTCTGATGTAAATAAGCCATACACTCATGAACAGCAAAGCGGAACGAGTGAAGGACGCTTTATCCCCTTGTATCACGCAAAAGTGACTATTCTAGTCAGCCAATCAACATTCTGCGGTGAGTTTAGCTCCACCCTTTTGGTACCCTTTGCTGTGCTAGTTACCCCAACGGAAGGGTACCAAAAAAGTGGTATGGTCCGGTTCACTATTTTGGTACCAGTCACAACTTCTGACAGTGGAAACGGACATAATTGCACACCGTACTGTACTGTAACGAACCGTACCACTCAGTGGAAACGAGCCAGCATGAGTTTTTCAGTTATATACCACTGTTAAATCCCCATCAGGATTTAAAAAAAAATAACACCTCCATATTCCCTGTGGCTGATGAAAAGAGAAGTGGAGCCATGTGTGTCAGTAAATTTTACTGACAATTTTTACTTTACAAATTTTGTCATAAAACTTTTCCTCTGAAGTGTAATGTCCTAAGAAACATTATAAGCTAACTGCATGCCTTCTGTGATTATGTGATGGAGCAGCTTGTGTATCTAAAATAAATGTTTGTAAAATGGCACAGTTTTTTAAATATCTGAAAGTACACTCTTAACATCAGTCAGTCAAGCATTATAATATTATAATCAAGTATTATTTAATGATAGAACTTTAGTAATTAGAATTAAAACTTTATAACCATGTTTGAATGCATATTCCATTTACATTTAGTCATTTAGCAGACACTTTTATCCAAAGCAACTTACAAATGAGGACAATGGAAGCAATCAAAATCAACAAAAGAGCAATGATATACAAGTGCTATAAAAAGTCTCAGTTAGCTTAACGCAGTACACGTAGCAAGGTTTTTTTTAAATAATATAATAAATAAAAAGAAAACAGATAGAATAGAAAAAGAATAGAACAAGCTAGTGTTAGAGGTCCTTTTTTGCTTTTGTTAATTGTATAATAAATGAAAAAGATTAGAAAGCAAGTGTTATTTTATTTTTTTTAAGAATAGAATTAGAATAGAGAGTGCTAGAGTTAGAGGGTCAAATAAAGATGGAAGAGATGTGTTTTTAGCCGATTCTTGAAGATGGCTAAGGACTCAGCTGCTCGGATTGAGTTGGGCAGGTCATTCTATTCTATATTAGTAATTTTAACTGAATTTAGGACTGGTGGTGGTGCTTTTTTGGTCATTCAGTGTTTCTGTAAAAAAAAAAATGGGAAAAAACTTTAAAAAATACTGACAAGACAATAATGATACGAATTCTACTAATAAGAACAACATAAACTGCACTAAGGATTAATGAGCTGCTGGATTCATGAATATTAATCAGGTTGTGTGCATTCGCTCGAACTGATTTGCAGAAATCAAAACAGGGACGATAATAGGTGAGCGCCAGCCAATGAGATTGCCATATGCGCATTAGTTCCGCCCACTACCAGAGAAAGCACCATTTCTTAAAAGCTGAAGAATTCCAAAGGAACGCTATTATTTTGACAGTAAAATACAACAAAGAATATCGTTTACATGTAGCGCGTCAATTCTCTCTCTCTCTCTCTCTGCGTGTGTGTGAGACAAAGCAACGGCACGTCATGCGCCTTCATACTAGAGTTTACGGTGTGTCAAATACAGTACAGGTGCGCTGCGCATCCATAGAGATGAACTGAAAAATATCACAGATCGCCTGATGGAGAGAGAAACTCTGAAGCGCTCAGACAGTGTGTTCGGCGAGTGAAAATATATCTGTGCTAACCTTGTTCTTAGCCTCCAACTGGCGAGTAAAATCAGAGAATTTATTAGGCAGTGGCTAATATTATACATCATTTAGTTGCCCAGAGTGAAGATTTAGTCGCATATGTGAGTGATTTACTCGCAATGTAGAGGGTTTCTCAAATAATGCAAAGAAAACAAGTTCATATTCATTCATACAACACAATTGTGTTGTCTAGCATGACATTAGAGTAATATGTGCTGTCTCCTTTAAGAGTTACAACTTGCTGATGATGTCATCAATGTAGGACCAGCTTCAGTCTATTGCATGGAAGAGAGCAGCCTGTTATTGTGGTTCTTAAGCCATCTGCTATATTTCTTGTCTTTCGGAAGTATCATTGGTATGCAAGTTTATGTTAAAAGTAATTCAACTATATGTGATAATATTTGTGTTAAGTGTAAACTTTCATGTGAATCTTTATACAGATGTATGTCTCTATGTGTTAAAGGGGTCATATGATGCTGCTAAAAATAACATTATTTTGTGTATTTGGTGTAATGAAATGTGTTTATGCGGTTTAAAGTTTAAAAAAACATTATTTTCCACATACTGTACATTACTGTTTCTCCTCTATGCCCCGCCTTTTTGAAACGCGTCTATTTTTACAAAGCTCATCGGTCTGAAAAAGCTAGGTGTGCTGTGATTGGCCAGCTATCCAGTGCGTTGTGATTGGCCGAATACCTTAAGCGTGTGTCGGAAATGTTACGCCCCTCACCATACTATTGATGCTGTGTCCGGCCAGAGCAACGAGACAAAAACATTAAAACCCATTACAAACGAGGCATTTGTTGCATCCAGTGGGGACATAATTACTGATTATAATGACTTATACTGTCTTTTTACGAGTTGCGTTGTATCGCGCCGCGTAAACATAAAACCCTGTCTGCATTTGTGATCGGAGAAATTACAAACAACAAATGCTACTCTACACTGCCCAAAACTCGCGTTTGAATCATCAATGGCAAATCCTTTAAATGAAAACGTACTTACAGAATGTGAGTCAGAACTGCCGGCATTGTAGTCAACTCTCCCAGGATCAGTAAACAGTCCTCCATAAAATGTGCTGCTCACATCTGGATTTGGGTTAAACTGTTCTGGAACAGTGTTGTAAATACAACTTAACCACTGATTTGTAGTCGTGTCCTCTTTTGGAATACCAAACAAAGTAGTTTCGCTTTCACAACGAAAAACTTAGCGTGAGCTGAGGTCAGGCTAGAATGAGCAAAGGCGGCGAGGTCGAGAACGGCGCGCCCGGCGGATTCGACGAAGGAGCGGCAACCACATGTGACGACCCCGGGCTTCATCCACGGTGAAAGCCGATCCGGAGATCCACAGCACTAAGTTGATGTATTCCCTCAGCGACCAGCACAGATCAGCTCTAGGCATGACGAAGCAGATATCGTCCTCTTTTGGAAGACCAAACAAAGTAGTTCTGCTTTCACAACGAAGCACCCAGTGTCTCCATGGCATGGCGGCAGCGGCAACAATACTACAGTGAGAATAAAAGTTATGCCTTCTTTCTTTGAGTGAACATTTGGGTGGCGTTATGCAAATCTTCCCACATAGTGAGGTATATATATGTGGGGGCATGTTAGAATGAGCCATTTTAGGTAGGCGTGGTTAACGCTTAACTTTTATAAAGAATATCTCTTTGGATTTGAGACATTAGTCTTTGCAACTTTACAGATCTTCTTTATGCACCAAGAGCTTGTAACACTCCAAAGAGAAAGGAAAATTTGAAATCGCATCATATGAGCCCTTTGACTGTGACTCAGATGTGTTATCTATGTTGCAGGTACATATTGTTAATCATTTTATTTGGCTCAATATAATGCAATTTATTCAGTATACAGTTCGACATGTGAGAGATTTCAGATGTTACAGTAGTTTATTTCATTTACATGTATGCAAACTTATATGCACTGTTATTTCATGTGCTTAATATGTACACTAGTAATATGTGTGAAACATTCATTTTTAATGTACTTAAATTCAGTTTTATTCCTTTCAGCTTTACCCTACTTCTAGGGTAAAACTTACTATCAACAGCATTAAGCAAAGACAACGTATCAAGCCGTAAATACAGCAGTCAACATACCTCAGGTTCTCATGCCACTACTCAAAGAACTAAAGAGTATGTACAGGAACAAGCTAGACTGCAAGGTAACAAACAGCTCAATTCACCTGCAATTTTAGAAGACTGGTGGCCACCAGAACTGCATCAAGAGTAGGGCTGGGGGTATCGAGTTTGATACTTTTTAGGCACCGACCGAATTGCCTCGATACCATAGAGTATCGAAAAACGTCTTGTCGTTCGGTACCAAATTTCAATACCTAAGGGGTTAATCTCATCAGCGTCAGTGAGCCAATAAGCCTGCAGCACTTGCCGGTGTGTTCGACTAGAGGCGCGGCACAGATCGATCATCCGCAAGAGCGATTTGAAAGCGCACGGAACAGTCTGCTCTCTTTAGCTCTCATGGTACTGTAATACCACCAGTATAGAGTAGCACAGGAGCTGCGTGGAGTTCCGATCATATGCAGATGTCCATTCATACTAATGTTACACGACCGAAAGCGTGTGTTATGTGACCATTCATGCAAACTGTAGCATCATGCTACATAAGACAATAAATAAGATTTATTTTCCGCTTTTACTCAAAACTCACTTTAAACCACCATCGAGTGTTTGTAATAACTTCCGATTGCC
>NW_015505577.1:906816-916149 GCF_001515645.1 Sinocyclocheilus grahami
TTTATTGACTGAACGCAAGCGCTTATTCCGATAGAAAACACTGTATCGGTTTCCACTGATTAAGAAATATTTTTGTTTGCTTGGGTGGTAATATTAGGTCTATTATAGTAATAGGGAAGGGGGCCCAAAAATTTAAATGTAAAATGTAATGAAAAAGTAAATCCGGACCTGCCATCTAATGTGTGTTTTGGCCATGTAATGTTGCTGAAATTCAGAAGTTCAAAAGTCAGAGCAGCGATCATGGAAGAGAGAACACAAGCAGACAGCGCTGGAAGCTGCTAATGCTCATCAGTAAATCAGTGGAAAATAAATAGAAATCATGATTCTGTCTGAGCTATGCGTTTTAAAACGAACACGCACTAGTGTAAATGTAGCCTAACAGATGTGTAAACTGAAGACTATTTGAGCTTTATTAAAAATATTTTGCACTAATTTATTGTGTTGGTTACATTTTGTTCCTTTGTGTAGTGGCTCAGGAGGTGAGTCTTTGAGTTTGTATAAACAAGCTGAAAAATAAAACCAAAGTTTTTTTTTAGATAATGTAATCTTGTTAAAATTGATTTAATAAAATTGGTATCGAAAAAAGTATCGTTCAGGAACCGGTATCGAAGTCAAGGTATCGGTATCGATATCGAAAAATTTTGAACGATACCCAGCCCTAATCAAGAGAGTATGCCACAACTGCCGTCATATGAGATAGAGGCTCCTGATTCAGGTGAAGACTGCAGATGTTGGGAAGTCTCAGAGAATGTCATCGACAACGAAACACATATCCAAGATAAGCAACCTGAGGAAGCGATCAGATATTCTCCCTACTCTGATAAGTATCACACTAGGCTGTCACAGAGTGTAAAGCTTTCTCCATCTGTCAAGAACAGACAAGATCCTGACTTTGCTCATGTAAGACCTGATGATCTCAGACACTTACCAGCACATGTTCACTTACATTCTAACATGCAGTCACAAGATAAGGCTACAAATGCTCACACTCACCCCAGATCAAGTCATGTGCTCAAACCCCACCTCATGTTCAATTTCAAACAAGCACATCTCATACAAACATTAATGCAAATCAGAACATGTGTGACATTGTTAGATTTATGGTGAGAAGAGATATTGTTTCCACAGGCCATCACAATTCGATGACCACCCTGAAAATTACAGAGCATGTAAGCATCATTCTTTACTGTCACTGATGATCTCAGTCTCACAGCTAAAGTGGAGATCAAGTGGTTAGGAGCCAATTCTAGAGAGTAAGGGAAACACATCAGAGCGCTGCATGTGGAAAACCCCAATAGAGGTCTCTCGATGATTTGGGAATGGATAGATTAATGTTTTGGGGCACCTGAAATCATTGAAAGCTCACTACTAAGGAGACTGGAGACTTTCCCAAAGATTTCGAATAAAGAATGCAAGAAACTCGGAATTAGGAGACCTTCTCATCGAGCTTCTAGAAGCAAAATCTGAGGGAGTGCTTCGGGGTCTCGCTTGCTTGGACACAAATTGAGGCATAGCCAGTGTAGTGGACAGCAGTTGATGACCGGAAAGCTCATTTTGATTTGATCAGGCTTTGTGGACAAGAAAGGACGCCTTTTGTCTTCAGATAAAATAACACTACCTCTTGTGGAGAGGGGGGTAACATTAACATACAATAACCCCCACTCAGGAACTGCTTTGTCTCCGTTACTCTCATCAAAGTGTGAATGATCATAAATCCCCCTCACCGGAGAAACAAGTTTTTGTGGCCAGAGCCACAAAGGAAAAATTCATTTTCACAAGCATTCACACAAAATGGACACAAAAGTTAATAAACCTTCTTCAACTCCATTTACAAAATGGTATATACTTAATGAGTGCTGCGTGTAATACAACAATGTATGCAACCTTACCTATTAAGCTATACACTGTACAAACCCAATTCCAAAAAAGTTGGGACACTGTACAAATTGAGTAAAAAAGGAATGGAATAATTTACAAATCTCATAAACTTATGAATGCATGGGTCAATGTTCAGCATTACCCTTTGACGTTTGGTCTTCATATTTTCATATTTTTCATTGGTTTGGAAAGTGAATTATGCATAGGAAAAACCTTAAAGACATTATTCTAAACTTGGACTTTAAGCTATGCAAATAGACCAATCAAAACGCTGGAACTTAAAGGCCCCAACTTGCAAATCCCTTTAAAGATTAAAAGGTTCTCTTCAACACAAAGGGTG
Source organism: Sinocyclocheilus grahami (assembly GCF_001515645.1). Lineage (NCBI taxonomy): Eukaryota > Metazoa > Chordata > Actinopteri > Cypriniformes > Cyprinidae > Sinocyclocheilus > Sinocyclocheilus grahami. The sequence continues at coordinate 909,035 of NW_015505577.1, forward strand.
CGAAGCTGTTGTTGCTCTACTGTGTGTTAAGAGAAATGTGGTAAGCCAAGATGTGCTAAGCTGCTGTTGTTTTACTACATACTGAGAAACAAGGAAATTCTGCAAGGAGTGAATTTGGGTAGTTTGGAAAATGCCACAGCAACAACAACAACCACAAGCTTAGTGCCCTCCATCTTCTGAAACAACATCAGAACCTTCTTTTCAGGGATCCTCTGTTTGCGAGTTCCAAACTGCTAGGATCTTCTCTGACAACTTTAGAACTCATCAAGCGATCCTTCTCCTGCGTGTTCCAGGTTGTCCCAATCTTCTGAACAGACTTCAGAACCTTTACCTTCAAGGCTCCTCCATTTGCGTGTTTCCAGACAAAGTACCTTCTCTGTGCTCTGGACTTCATTGTTCACCAGTGCTTTGTGTTCAAGACTGTGAAACGGATCTGACTCCTTTCTTCCCACTGCAGCATGGCCAAGGTCTACAAGTGGAAGATGTCACAGCCCTGATGCAGAACGTAACTATCACTCTTCCAAACCTCTTTCCAGAGACCATTGGCATTAGAGTGTATTGTCAGTTTATGATTATCTAATTTGCATTAGATTTTATATAGCTGATGTCAGTTAATAACAAATAATCTCTTGATTTATTTGTTGAACCTAGGATAAGGTTTACCTTACTTCATGGAATCTTCAGTTTATCTTTCCATAAGATAACGTCCATAGTAACATCCAACTCAGTCACTTGCATCCATCAATCTTTTGCACTTTATCCATTCATTGTACCCATTTAGTAGTTGTTAGTTACTCTTGTCTATCCTTTTGTTAATAAAACCCCTTTTATTACACTTGTGTCTTCCTTGTGTTGATAATTCAGTAAGAGGCTCTACAAGTTAACGATTCTCTAAAATCTTTCAGATTGGTCGGACTACAACTTATTATTTAATATTTATTCAACAATCTTTAATTATTGTTCTCTACTGTCAAGGTGAAATTCCTGACTAGTCCCCCGTAAAATAGTGTGCTCCAATCAGGATTTTTGCAGCCGATACTGAGTACCGATTTCTTGTCATGGTGCTCGGCCGATACTGATGGTGATTCTGATGCTTCAAGCTTTATATAAACGGTCTCATCGGGCACACGCACCTGGCCCAAAGTTAACTTCCAGTCTGTGTTTGTTTACCAGTCTGACTATGGCGCCGGCTAAAAAAACGCAGTTAAAGTTAAGGTGATGAGTAGACTGAAGTTGGGCTCAGGTAGTTGTGCTGTGGGATGTTTTTCCCATACATTTATTTATTTGTGGCTCTTGCCACAATATCAAAACTGACCGATTTTCCAAAAGGCTTAGTTGAATAAACATGAGCACGTACTGCACGTTTAAAAATCAAAAAGAGGCGCGGGTGTTTTTCTGAAGGAAGACCATCTTTAGAAAATTTTCGATGTCATTTTCATTTCATCTTGCATGTCATATGGCTGATAAAGCAGCGTTTGTGAGCTCAGCGCTGCTTTGTGTACAGCCGTTACTGGGGAAACCCGTTTCTCCCGCTTTAAAGCATCTTCTGCTGGCAGAGAATACATTTGCATTTTCAGTAAGTCCGTCTGATTTACACAGCAAACATATTTTGCTTTTCCTATATCCACGGGCCCTGCGGATAATCCGCAGGTCGGGTAAAAAAAAAATGCATTCTGATTTTTTGCGGGTGGGTCGCAGGTGGATAAAACAAATCATAAATGATGCAAATAGTAACTACATTTTTTTTTTTTTTTATACTTTTTTTTCATGAGGCAGACGATTTCGTTTGTGTGTGTGTGTTCATTCGCTCGCCTGAGCGGGAAGTTGCTGTGACAGAAACGGTGACATTCCAGATAAAGTTTGAAAGGAATAAAGCCTGTGTTAATGCTATTTAGTAGACTAATATGGCCAAAGAAGATATTTTGTTTTATAAATAAATGTTCATTTAAAAGCAGCCCATGATCAGCGTGTTACCATTATCCCTTACGGCTCCGACGAGGTTTTGTTCCGTCCTCCACACTGTGACAACTCACAAAAGACTATTTTTAGCTAAGCAGCGCGGAGAGCCACTTCAGAAACGTTCCGCTGCTGGCTGGTATAAACAAGCATTAGAGTGGCCGCAATCAGCTCCGGTTCCCGTGGAGCCGTAACGTGCCGCAGATGTGTGCAGTAAGGCACAGATCAGCTCTAACGTCACTGAATCTGCTTTTAAAAATGAACCATCCATTCATCATATCATCATGCAAAACATACACGACAAATAGCAAATTTTTCATTGTTTCTCGAAACGTCATAGCATTTCCACACCGGCAATGACTGTGGTGCCAAATCATTTATGTCCCCACGCATCATGTTCGTCGTCACGCGTTGACGTCATCAAATTGCGATCGTTTCTTGAGATCGGCCAAGTGTAGGGAGTACCGATCGAGTCATAAAATGTGATTATCGGCCGATACCGATCTCCGGCCGATCGATCAGAGCATCCCTGTAGTTAATTAATGTTAACAACTGAAACCTTATTGTAAAGTGTTAAACACACAAGGATGAGCTCATGGGCTCTGTGTTTACTCAACTGAGTTAAACCAGGTCATTGTAGACACACCAAGCCAGGTGAGCAGACAGTCAACAGGAAGTGAGGGTGATCAAGACATAAAAGGAGAGAGACAAAACTTATAAGATTTTCAACATGAAAGTGACTGAGTTTTTTTTTTACTGTATGCTTGCAGTACAGCAACAGTGATTTTCTCTCTGGTGCATAAGTAGGCAGGAGCACAGGTTTTATGAATGGATTTTTGACCATGTGGGTGGCTATTATTGGCATGCCACAAGTGACTGTGTGTGTGTGTGTGTGCGCTCTTCTGAAAACAGAGGTGTTCTCTGTAAGAGACCTGGCCTATTGCATCATCTCCAGCTCTGTATTGAATGACACAGCGGATAATCTTGTCATTCTATAACCTGCCCCCTTTCTTCTGACATGATGCTGAACTACACATTGCAGAGAAGTGTGAGCTATCTCAGCCCAGTTTTTGAATCTTCTGGCTGGTGTCCTCTGTCTTAATCCCAGTCTGCCAAGGACCACATTAGGAGCACTCCAGGAAGCCTTGTCACCACTGATATATGTCCTTGAGGTGCAGGCACTGTAAGGCAATGCTGGTCCATTTGAAGAAGTGGGCAGAGAAACGGAGAGGGGGGTAGACATGGGTGACACACAGGAAGTGACAGATAGAAGGGTTAAAATAACACTGTGCTCTAAGCTCCTTCCTTGTACCTCTACGAAGAGCCCCAGAGTTGTCGGTCTTGGCTTTCCAATCTCTCCAGGCATTCGCGACACCACTCCACAAGAAGCACGCTTGAAGCTATTTCGGCACACACAGACATACACTTCCTATGAGGTAAAAATAGCCATACTTGCCGTGATGGGAGCTAAACCCCCAACCTCTGCAAGCCTCCCTTCTGTTCTGACAAACGCTCATACACATATTCTTATCAATAGTCAGAGCTGGTGTGAAAGTAACTGATTGACCTTACCGCCTTGTTAAAAAAAGACCATTCACAGTAAGAATTGAAAGCCTGACAAAAAGATTTCCTGGATACACAATTCCAATAATAAGTCAAGAGAGACAAACTGCACAGCATATGCATATGGTCACAAACGCTCACACACAAAGGCATTTTTAAGCAGGTGTATGTCAGAACTGCTCCACCTCCAGATAAAAATCTAAAAGTGACTGTAATGAACTCTTTAAAAACCTGTTCTAATTATAGAGCCGTTTGACTAAGATGGGAGCTGTGCAGAGTAGATAAGGATACAGTAATTACATTTAGCCTGAGATAATTTCCTCCCAACACACAGTGCTGAACGCTGAACACACACACAGATGTTTTCACTGACTGCAAAACTTTTGCACCATGCCGATGTGCCAGGCATTCAGACAGTCACACACACATACGAGCTGAGCTTATCTCAGCCTAAAACACAACTGTGCAGTCTTTGTGGTATGTCTTGAGAAAAAATAACTCTAATCAGTCAGATATCTGCCTCCTGTGTATGAAAGAAACAGTTGACCACAGCGTTTGTATGATGCACAGTCACCATTATGGATTATTTCCATGACAAGCACACGTTTTCATAATGGAATTTAGTGTAGTACATCCAAATCAGGTAATAGAGACGGATCTCAAAGCAACTACAGAGGGCTACATGGGGAGGCAAGTCTAGGCTGCAGACCACACGGAGGGTGCTTGATTCTTTATAACACGGACGAACAGAGAGTCGAATGACAAAGTTCCAGGCACTGGAGCGCACAGAGTAATAAGATACAGAGCTCACCTTTGTTGTCTACTTGACCCTCTCACACAGCTAATGATGGATGGGACACAAGGGTAGAGAGCCATGTGGCATGTGTGCAGTGCAGTGATACATTTGCAAGAACACACACACATAGACACACAAAATTGCCAACTGCAAATGGCCACTGTCTCATTGATGAAATCAACTTCCAAATTTCATTAAATGCCATAAAATCGCTAAAAAAGAAAACATACACATTCCCCAAGACAAAAAGACACACTTCAACTCGTTTTCAGGTACTAACACACCTTCATGATGACATGAGCACAACACAGTATGAACTTACCAGCAGTCTGATCCGTAGGAGGACTGTTGGTCACTTTAGTTTTATGGCCCGTCTGTGTGTGTGTGTGTGTGTGTGTGTGTGTGTGTGTGTGTGTGTGTGTGTGTGCGCGTGTTGCCCAGCAAAAGGTTCACACGCAGCATACAGGCAGTCTGAAGTTGCAGTGGCTGACTTCACAGGCTGCTAAGTCCATCACACCATCGTGTACATCTCCATCCATTAGGATCCACTGCAACTGAAAAAAAAATTATATTAATACTATTATTACATTTATATTAAAAATAAATACAACGCAATAAAAATAATACAATATACAATAAATACAATACAATATAAAACATTATTGTCTAATTAAATAGATGAGTCATGTAACTACATCATTCTTTATGCTAAATAAATAAATATTCCATTTTGCATCAATTTTCACTTTGATATAGTTGATATAGTTTATGGAGGTTGCACCTAAACCAGCATTTATAACTTTTACCTACATACTGAAAAGGCCAGCTTTAACACTGGATTCAAGTACTGCAGACAGTTCAGTGGAACTGGAACAAAACTGCAGCTCTTTCTCCAGAAATCACCAGTCACCACCCTGAATGCCACTGACATTGCTGTATGCACTTCATGTATTTATAATGTACTCTTATGAAAAAAGCCTGAATTGATCGTATCACTCCTGCAGACTACTGACTGTACTCTGACGCCACACTGCATGAATACACTTACACACCCACACAGAGCTCAGGCCTGCTGGGAATGAGCACAGCACTGAAAGACTCATAACATTCAAAGTTCATTTAAATGTGCTGTAATTATCCCACTGAGATGCCATACAACTGGCTATTATTAAGCCTTTCAGTAAAAAAACACAACTTGATCCTAGAGAATTAGTTAATTACAGACCGATTTCAAATCTCTCTTTTCTGTCAAAGATAATAGAAAAGGCAGTATCCTCACAACTATGTCCTTTCTTAGAGAAAAATGGTATCTGTGAGGCTTTCCCATCAGGTTTAAGACAGTATCATAGAGACTGTATCATCAGAGTTACAAATTACCTGCTCTTTTCATCACTATCGACCACAACAATCTTTTGAATAGACTAGAAAATTACGTTGGCATTAGTGGAATTGCTGGCATGGTTCAAATCATACTTATCTGACCGTCATCAGTTCGTAGAAGTATTTATGGAAGAAGCGATTAGTCAACAGAAGAGACGGACGGCAGTGTGTGAGTATTTTGCGTAATACTTGTTCATAGATCTGTTGTTTAGATTATTACTTGCTGCTAGGAAGGAATATTTAGTTTTCTACCTATTTCTACTTTGTATTTTCGTTGGAGTTTGTATTTTTGATTGCACTTAATGGTAATTATAATAATTGCCCTCGGCTAAGAAGGAGCCTGTGTTATTTGCATTGCTCCCTTACTGCACTTAAGTGCAAACTGTAGTTTTGATTTGAGCAATTGCCCTGCTATAGACTATTGGCTATTGGCTGTGCTAATTAGAAGAACACTCTGGTTATCCGATGTTCTTCGTGAGCATCGGACCAAACTCAGGGCAGCAGAGAGAAAATGGCGCAAATCAAAAAATCCGTCAGACCTGAGTCAGTCTTTGCTTTCATCTTTCTCTGCTGAAGTCCATACTGCCAAATCTTCATACTTCCACAACAAGATCAACAGCACTCCAGACACACGTAATCTCTTCAAAACATTAAATTCTCTCCTCTGTCCCCCTTCACCACCTCCCACCACTTCTATAACAGCTGATGATTTCGCCACATTCTTCACAGACAAAACTAGAACAATCAGTAGTCAATTCTCAGCCCCACACACACAGGACTTCAAACCAACCACACCCTCTGCTAAAACTCCCATCTTCTCCTTCTGCCCCCTTACTGAAGCAGAAGTATCAAAACTTCTCCTCTCCAGCCATCCTACAACATGCCCTCTAGACCCAGTCCCTTCGCACCTTCTCCAAGCAATCTCCCCTACACTTTTACCAGCACTCACACATATCATCAACACATCTCTCCTCACAGGCACCTTCCCCACTGCATTCAAGCAGGCTCGGATAACCCCACTGCTCAAAAAACCTACATTAAACACTTCTCTTACAGTTAGCTACAGACGTGTCTCTCTCCTTCCATTCATAGCGAAAACTCTCGAATGAGTTGTTTTCAACCAGGTATCATTGTTTCTTTCACAGAACAACAAACTGGACGCTAACCAGTCAGGTTTCAGGAGTGGCCATTCAACACATGCCCTCTAGACCCAATCCCCTCACACCTTTTCTCCAAGCAATCTCTCCTACACTCTTACCAGCACTCACACGCATCATCAACACATCTCTCCTTACAGGCACCTTCCCCACTGCATTCAAGCAGGCTCAGGTAACCCCACTGCTCAAAAAACCTACATTAAACACTTCACTTACAGATAGCTACAGACCTGTCTCTCTCCTTCCATTCTTAGCGAAAACCT
>NW_015505577.1:917109-936372 GCF_001515645.1 Sinocyclocheilus grahami
CACCACCTCCCACCACTTCTATAACAGCTGATGATTTCGCCACATTCTTCACAGACAAAACTAGAACAATCAGTAGTCAATTCTCAGCCCCACACACACAGGACTTCAAACCAACCACACCCTCTGCTAAAACTCCCATCTTCTCCTTCTGCCCCCTTACTGAAGCAGAAGTATCAAAACTTCTCCTCTCCAGCCATCCTACAACATGCCCTCTAGACCCAATCCCCTCACACCTTTTCTCCAAGCAATCTCTCCTACACTCTTACCAGCACTCACACGCATCATCAACACATCTCTCCTTACAGGCACCTTCCCCACTGCATTCAAGCAGGCTCAGGTAACCCCACTGCTCAAAAAACCTACATTAAACACTTCACTTACAGATAGCTACAGACCTGTCTCTCTCCTTCCATTCATAGCGAAAACCTTCGAACGAGTTGTTTTCAACCAGGTATTATTTCTTTTGCAGAGCAACAAACTGGACGCTAACCAGTCAGGTTTCAGGAGTGGCCATTCAACTGATACTGTGCTACTGTCAGTCACGGAAGCCTTGCGGATTGCTAAAGCTGATTCCAAATCATCAGTTCTTATTCTGCTGCTTTTGACACTGTCAATAATCAGATCCTCATGTTTGCCCTCTCATCACTGGGCATCACAGGGATTCCAATTCGCTGGTTTGAATCCTATCTCACTGGTAGGTCTTTCAGGGTGGCCTGGGGAGGGGAGGTATCCAAAGCACATCAACTGGTCACTGGGGTTCCTCAGGGATCAGTTCTTGGACCCCTCCTCTTCTCCATATACACTACATCACTGGGTCCCATCATACAGGCACATGGCTTCTCCTACCATTGCTATGCTGATGACACACAGCTCTATCTCTCATTTCAACCAGATGATCCAACGGTAGCTGCACGGATCTCAGGCTGCTTGGCGGACATCTCGGCATGAATGAAAGAACATCATCTACAGCTCAACCTGGCAAAGACTGAGCTTCTTGTCTTCCCTACCACTCCAACTCTACGGCATGATTCCACCATCCAGCTAGGTTCTTCTACTATTACCCCATCAACTTCGGTCAGAAATCTTGGTGTAATTAAATTAAAGACCACATTGCAAAGACAGCTCGATCTTGCAGGTTTGCATTGCATAACATCAGAAAGATCAGGCCTTTTCTAATGGAGCATGCTGCACAACTTCTTATCCAGACCCTTGTCATTTCTAGGGAGCTTGCGCTCCCATGGAGGCTGCCACTGCTAAGTAGGGTTGGGCGATGTCTACAAAATTGGCATCGGACGATGTCTAAAGTGAAACATCGCGATGGACGATGACATCGTGGAGCCGGGGGGTGAGGGGGGAGTTAGGTGGTGTGTCCGAAGCATGAATCCGTATTCAGAAAGGCACGGAAAACAAATAACGTTTGCTAACGGTTGCCTATTACAGTACTTAAAATTTCACTTACCACATAAACAGATAGGAGAGATGACTGAGGACGATGGCAAACGATTTGCAGATCCTCAGTACCACTGACAAACATCTAATCTTGTAAAATGTGTGGTAAGTACTGCCGCTCCATAGTATAAACAGAGTACATGCGATCGTGAATCTCGAAATTGAAAGTGAAATTAAAAAGTGATCGTGCATTCAAAAGCATTTCAATGCCAGGCATAATAGCAGCTCCCTGATGCTCGCAATTTATATACAGTATAATTACCCAATGATAAATCTGCGAGAGAAAATATTGAAATACATATTTTCCTCCCATCTTGTATTTATTCCCTTTAGGGGTTCCGTAGTACACATAATTTTCTTTCCGAACACGGTATTGGGACGCGGTGGATTGCAGGGGGAGGGGGGAATCATAATGCCGGCTCAACATTGTGATATCCATCAGCCATAAGCGATGGACGATGGCATCATCTATCGGCCCAACCCTACTGCTAAGCAACCATGACTTGCGCTCTCCATGATGATGCGGAAGTTTCAGCAAAGGAAAAATGGATTTCCAGCACTGAAAATTGCTATGAGTATCCCTGTACAGCTATGATTAGCTGATCCTCCATCTTGGCTGAGCTTTCAATGTTGTTACGGAAAGGGTGAAGCTGATTGTTTGGTTCTTGTCACATGACCTGCGGTGCACTTGCGGCATTCTGAAAAGTTGAGATGTTAGGCTTGTTCGACTTCATGCGGCACCGCAAAGATCGGTTGCCACCTGACAAAAGTAATGCATTTTGGTTAGAAAATGTGTCCGACTTTGATCGGCGCTGCAGCCACCTTACGATCATGTGCCATCAAAGTACCACGAGAGCAAAACGAGGCCAGCCGCCTAGGTCAGGCACTGCAGTTGCTCAAAATCGGCTGCGAAAGCCTCGATGACGACACACTTTAATCTCATTGGTCAGATTCTGCAATGACAAGGACGGCGTGTTACGTGTTCTTTCTTAGACAAGTTCCTGTATTTAACCAATATTGAAACTTAATATTTAAAATAACACCTTTGCTGTTTCAATCGCATCCACTTCTTCGACTACAATTAAGACAAAAATCGTGTGGTCTGCCATGAATGACGTTGGTTCAGCACACTACGGAAAGCACAAAGTGTCCGACCTGACGGCCATCTCTTTACTCCTCCTCCACCTGCAACTGGCAGGCTACTGTAATTCATCTCGAACAAACCTGTTTTCATCTCGCTGCGGTGTAGACGCGCCTGGAAAAAATGAGCTCATGAGAGCTGTGACCACTTCTATTATGTTTTACGTTTTCCGCACATCTACATTTGAAATAATGAACTTGAGTATGCAAAAGATGCGACATGTAAACTGCCCCTTAGGCTGAAATAAGTAGGTCAATCGGAAACAGGAACACTTCCCATAACACCCAATGTACTTGTTACATCGTAAGAAGAATGGCAACTACACTAATATTAGTCAGTTTAATTTCACTAGTCACCTAGATGGCCAATGGCACAAGACCAGACAAGTCCTCTGCACAATCTGACTTGTGTTGCAGCCTGGAATTAAACCATGCCATATATGCCATACTGGTTTCGTCTGGCCAGAGGAGAACTGCATACCCCGACTGAGCCTGGTTTTTCCCAAGGTTTTTTTCTCCATTTCTTTCACCGATGGAGTTTTGGTTCCTTGCCACTGTCACCTTTGACTTCCTTAGTTGGGGACACTTAACTCCCTGGGGTTGACGGTCGTGCCGGCGCGACCAGCTTACTTTTTTTAAGATCAGTGTGAAAGACACTAAAAAATACTCTGTCGATTTTTGTCACACAAATAAGTGTTATACATCATTCGAAACTGTTAAGTGTCTACTTTTATTTGTGTACACTCACAATAACAACAAAATTTTGTGCTTTTGCAAAATAAAGAAAATAAACACGGTGCGTGTTATGTCTTCTCTGTCTTCGTGAACTGCTTTTAGAAACGTGTCACTAAAATGAACTGAAACTCAGCGAATACATGACACACAGACATGAGAAATATATGTATAGAAAGCTTGAAGTGTCTACTTTTAAATGTTGAAAACAAATATTCTGTGATAAAGTAATCCATAATTAACCAACGCAATGTCCAGTTTCTCCGTCTGATCTCATTATTTTAATGTGACCACGCCCATGAGCTACTTTCGCTTTTGTTATAACAATCGTCCATGTGAGACACGCGACACCAGCTCTGTTCACAAAGCGTGAGGATTCATCTAGTTCATCTCGGCTACTGTTCGTTTCTGGAAAAAGACGCGTTGAGAAGAATAACCCAGAATTTACCTCAGAAAAGGAACAAGACGTGACGCGCAACCTGTCCCAGCCGAGGAGATCATAATGAGTAAGTAATATTTATTTTTTGCATTAGTTTACGTGTTATTGTGGCATAAACTTGAACACATTTAGCCTACTAGTTAGGTTTTTCCCAAACTATAATTCCTGATAAAAAAATTTGAAATCGAGTGAAACATTTTGAATATGACAGGCACTTTATTGTATCCAAATTTCTTATGACGCGATGATGTTTTCATGCTCTATATAATATAAAACAATACGATATAAAAGTAATATGAGTGCATGATGAATGCTACGGGTCTAAGAATGTTTAGACCATGTTTATTATTAATACTCTGTTCTCAAATATATTTTATATTTCTATAGATATTTAACGTGCAAAACAATAATAATTTGTTTCTCTGATATAAAATGTCATTTTTACGGTAATAAAAAGCATGTGTGCACTGTAAAAAAATTCCATAAAATTTACGGTAAAAAAATGGCAGCTGTGGTTGCCGGAATTTTACCGTAAAAAATCCGGTAGCAACGTTTTAGGTTTTACGGTTTTAACTTAAATTTACAGTTAAATACCGTAATTTCATTAACTGATATAATGTTAATATACCAACTTATTGAAGTACTGAAATCTGTTTTGTAACTTTGTAATACAATGATAACCACCAAATGCAGGAGGTGATGAGAAAGTCACATGATGAACCAAAGTCTATCACAAGCAGCTTTTAAATAATAACATGTATAGTCATTCACACAAACACTAAACACCATCATGGTAACACACATGAAACTGAAATAATGCAATAAACATTAATTTAACAACATTTGGTGTAACACACAACCCTAATATACAAAACTGATAAGAAAAAACGAAGAAGAAACATAGTTATTTCAACAAAAAAACATAAAATTTGAAATATAACGCAGGGAATTCTGGGAATGTCAATTTACGGTTATTCACTTTAAATTATACGGTATTTTTCACTTCCAAAAACGGTATACTACCGTAAAATTTATGTCCAATACATGTAATGTCCAATACAGTTTTTCACCGTATATAGTAGGGGAATTTACCTTTAACCATTTAACAGGTTTTTCCTGTAGCATTTTTACAGTCTTTTACCGTTAAATTCACGGTCATTTTTTACAGTGTGGGTCTATGACTACAAAATCATACTAATATATATATAAGGTTTAAAAATAAATGTATCTTAATTTTAGCTAAGAAAAAACACAAAATGAAAATTATAGTTTCAAGAAGGAAACAAATATAGCCATCTCTGACTTCTGATGTCAGAAGAATATAGTACCCATACTACATTGATTAAAAGGAGGAACTCCTAAATATCATTGTGTAGGCTGGCATTAAGGTGTACTGTATGCTGTATGGTATGTGTTTCTATTATGTCAGGCATGACATAGCAGGCGGGAAGTGGCATGGTTGGGAGGGTTAGTGGTCAGTGGGTGGAGTTTGTTCCCAGTCACCAGTGGGAAGTTTAGGAATGCCACCAGGCGCCATGCCTTGAATCAGTCTGATTCACATGGCCACCAAACCTCCACCTACAGCAGGGAACAGGCAGTTCAAACGCACCACCCCATTCTACTCTCCTGCTCACAAAGAACACTTTTGTCCACACACAAATATACAGAGTGGTACATTTCCTCTGCAGTTTTGGGTAGCCTGTTGTGGGGACTGACAACAGATGACTCTTCCAGCAGAAACACAAACATTATGCAATTAGAGTTCAGGGAAAGGGCTGTGTTTGGGGTGTTGTGGGAGGAAACTGTCTTACTAAACTATCACTAATCATCTCATCACTCTAGGCGATGTTGGTTCCACTATTGGTTCCAACTTATGACAGAGCACAACCTCCAGACAAAATGACAACACATCAGAATTGCGTGCCTATTCACAGTTCAAAGCACTGAGTGCCATTGACATAATGGCATCACGGTGAGGGCACAGTGCCATGGTGCTCTGCAATCTGCATTTACTGTGCCACAATAACAGCAGTCATTCACTGTACCATAGAGTAGGGTGACCATACGTGTCATTTTTCCAGGACGCGTCCTGGCCAGGATTTCTATATTGCCTAAAATATCTAGGTTTAACTCCCTGGGGTTGACGGTCGTGCCGGCGCGACCAGCTTACTTTTTTTAAGATCAGTGTGAAAGACACTAAAAAATACTCTGTCGATTTTTGTCACACAAATAAGTGTTATACATCATTCGAAACTGTTAAGTGTCTACTTTTATTTGTGTACACTCACAATAACAACAAAATTTTGTGCTTTTGCAAAATAAAGAAAATAAACACGGTGCGTGTTATGTCTTCTCTGTCTTCGTGAACTGCTTTTAGAAACGTGTCACTAAAATGAACTGAAACTCAGCGAATACATGACACACAGACATGAGAAATATATGTATAGAAAGCTTGAAGTGTCTACTTTTAAATGTTGAAAACAAATATTCTGTGATAAAGTAATCCATAATTAACCAACGCAATGTCCAGTTTCTCCGTCTGATCTCATTATTTTAATGTGACCACGCCCATGAGCTACTTTCGCTTTTGTTATAACAATCGTCCATGTGAGACACGCGACACCAGCTCTGTTCACAAAGCGTGAGGATTCATCTAGTTCATCTCGGCTACTGTTCGTTTCTGGAAAAAGACGCGTTGAGAAGAATAACCCAGAATTTACCTCAGAAAAGGAACAAGACGTGACGCGCAACCTGTCCCAGCCGAGGAGATCATAATGAGTAAGTAATATTTATTTTTTGCATTAGTTTACGTGTTATTGTGGCATAAACTTGAACACATTTAGCCTACTAGTTAGGTTTTTCCCAAACTATAATTCCTGATAAAAAAATTTGAAATCGAGTGAAACATTTTGAATATGACAGGCACTTTATTGTATCCAAATTTCTTATGACGCGATGATGTTTTCATGCTCTATATAATATAAAACAATACGATATAAAAGTAATATGAGTGCATGATGAATGCTACGGGTCTAAGAATGTTTAGACCATGTTTATTATTAATACTCTGTTCTCAAATATATTTTATATTTCTATAGATATTTAACGTGCAAAACAATAATAATTTGTTTCTCTGATATAAAATGTCATTTTTACGGTAATAAAAAGCATGTGTGCACTGTAAAAAAATTCCATAAAATTTACGGTAAAAAAATGGCAGCTGTGGTTGCCGGAATTTTACCGTAAAAAATCCGGTAGCAACGTTTTAGGTTTTACGGTTTTAACTTAAATTTACAGTTAAATACCGTAATTTCATTAACTGATATAATGTTAATATACCAACTTATTGAAGTACTGAAATCTGTTTTGTAACTTTGTAATACAATGATAACCACCAAATGCAGGAGGTGATGAGAAAGTCACATGATGAACCAAAGTCTATCACAAGCAGCTTTTAAATAATAACATGTATAGTCATTCACACAAACACTAAACACCATCATGGTAACACACATGAAACTGAAATAATGCAATAAACATTAATTTAACAACATTTGGTGTAACACACAACCCTAATATACAAAACTGATAAGAAAAAACGAAGAAGAAACATAGTTATTTCAACAAAAAAACATAAAATTTGAAATATAACGCAGGGAATTCTGGGAATGTCAATTTACGGTTATTCACTTTAAATTATACGGTATTTTTCACTTCCAAAAACGGTATACTACCGTAAAATTTATGTCCAATACATGTAATGTCCAATACAGTTTTTCACCGTATATAGTAGGGGAATTTACCTTTAACCATTTAACAGGTTTTTCCTGTAGCATTTTTACAGTCTTTTACCGTTAAATTCACGGTCATTTTTTACAGTGTGGGTCTATGACTACAAAATCATACTAATATATATATAAGGTTTAAAAATAAATGTATCTTAATTTTAGCTAAGAAAAAACACAAAATGAAAATTATAGTTTCAAGAAGGAAACAAATATAGCCATCTCTGACTTCTGATGTCAGAAGAATATAGTACCCATACTACATTGATTAAAAGGAGGAACTCCTAAATATCATTGTGTAGGCTGGCATTAAGGTGTACTGTATGCTGTATGGTATGTGTTTCTATTATGTCAGGCATGACATAGCAGGCGGGAAGTGGCATGGTTGGGAGGGTTAGTGGTCAGTGGGTGGAGTTTGTTCCCAGTCACCAGTGGGAAGTTTAGGAATGCCACCAGGCGCCATGCCTTGAATCAGTCTGATTCACATGGCCACCAAACCTCCACCTACAGCAGGGAACAGGCAGTTCAAACGCACCACCCCATTCTACTCTCCTGCTCACAAAGAACACTTTTGTCCACACACAAATATACAGAGTGGTACATTTCCTCTGCAGTTTTGGGTAGCCTGTTGTGGGGACTGACAACAGATGACTCTTCCAGCAGAAACACAAACATTATGCAATTAGAGTTCAGGGAAAGGGCTGTGTTTGGGGTGTTGTGGGAGGAAACTGTCTTACTAAACTATCACTAATCATCTCATCACTCTAGGCGATGTTGGTTCCACTATTGGTTCCAACTTATGACAGAGCACAACCTCCAGACAAAATGACAACACATCAGAATTGCGTGCCTATTCACAGTTCAAAGCACTGAGTGCCATTGACATAATGGCATCACGGTGAGGGCACAGTGCCATGGTGCTCTGCAATCTGCATTTACTGTGCCACAATAACAGCAGTCATTCACTGTACCATAGAGTAGGGTGACCATACGTGTCATTTTTCCAGGACGCGTCCTGGCCAGGATTTCTATATTGCCTAAAATATCTAGGTTTTGGCTTTGTTTGCGTGTGCAGACCGATCGGTGTATGACATCAAAATACCTCGAGAGAATACAGGAACCGTCTGTATGGTATTTTGATGTATTTTGATCGGTCTGCACACGCAAACAAAGCCAAACCTAGATATTTTAGGCAATATAGAAATCCTGGCCAGGACGCGTCCTGGGAAAATGGCACATATGGTCACCCTACCATAGAGAGTTCTATGGCTATTTTCATGGCAAGATCATTGCATTTTAAAAGAAACAAACAGTAGTAATGAAAAAAAATAACAACAACAACTGACAGATTTATCATTGCAGTATCTGTAAGAGTGCTCCGATCAGGATTTTTGGAGCCGATCACAGGAAGCAGTATCTGCTGAATCGATCACGTCAGGCGAGTGCTTCTTAGGCTGCTAGAGAATGGGCTTTTTGTCAAGACGGAGAAATGCGTTTTTCATGCACAGTCGGTCCCTTTCTTGGGGTTCATTGTTTCGTCCGAGGGGGTGCGCATGGACCCTGATAAGATTAAGGCTGTGATGGATTGGGCAACCCCTGATTCCCACAAGACCCTGCAGAGGTTTCTGGGGTTTGCTAATTTCTATCAGTGTTTTAATCGCAACTTTAGCCAACTAGCTTCCCCTTTGACAGCCTTGACCTCCACCAAGACTACGTTCAGGTGGTCTAATGCAGCCCAGACTGCATTTACCAACCTCAAGAGTTGCTTCGTTTTGGCTCCCATTCTCATTGCCCCTGATCCTTCACGTCAGTTTGTGGTGGAGGTCGACGCGTAAGAGGTGGGGGTTGGTGCAGCGCTGTCCCAGCACTCCCTCGCGGATAAGATGCATCCTTGCGCGTTTTTTTCACATTGTTTGACTCCTACCAAACAGAATTATGACATTGGCAATAGAGAGTTGTTGGCGGTGAAGTTGGCCTTGGAAGAGTGGTGTCATTGCCTCGGGGGTGCCTTTCATAGTCTGGACCGATCATAAGAACCTCGAATATATCAGGTCCACTAAACGTCTCAACTCTAGGCAGGCTCGGTGGGCTCCAAAAACATCAAGCCCAATGCCTTGTCTCATGTTTTTGACCACTCCGAGCGCCAGACCACTCCTGAGTGCATTGTACCGGAGACTGTTTGTCTAGTCTAGACTTCATGTAATGTACGCGTGCACCTCTGTAGGGCTGTTTTGAATGTTTTTTGCAAAACACTCAATGTCAAATTGCACATCGTTAAAACAACAATTACGATATTATCACAGACGATATATATCACACACCCCTACCGCTGAGGCATCGTAAATTTAGGTGGGGCAGATTCTGAGTCATAGCACTAATATATTAAAAAACATTAAATGCATTCATGTCTTGCATTAAACAGTGTGTAAATAATACATCTAAATGCTACTTCAGATGCAGCTTCTGTGTTGATTTCATATGCTTGGTAACAGCCCAAATGTCTTATTATTCTAATTCACTGATTAAATGTAAGAATTTGACTCAAAAGATAATGGACACTTTTAGAAAAAATGGCTTTAAAGGT
Source organism: Sinocyclocheilus grahami (assembly GCF_001515645.1). Lineage (NCBI taxonomy): Eukaryota > Metazoa > Chordata > Actinopteri > Cypriniformes > Cyprinidae > Sinocyclocheilus > Sinocyclocheilus grahami. Next base: position 927,239 of record NW_015505577.1, read on the forward strand.
AAAAATGCCCATAAAATAAAATAAAAAACAGTTAAAACTTATTGGAAAAGATTCATTTCTATCAGTGTGAACAAAATAATAATAATAATCATGTCTAATCATTTTAGACATGTGATTTTACTGAAGGCTACCAAGACAATTATAACTGAGTTTATTAAATTCATAAACATAAACAAACTAAATCTTCTCTATATCCAGTTTGTAGCGTGGATCATTCATTGCAACATTTAATCTGATTCTCAAGCTTAAGAATCTGTTATCTTGAAAAATAAATTAAACTACTACCGCCCACTGACTTGGTTTTAAACCTATATTATTATCCCATTTATTACATCTTAAAATGCAGTAGGTCAGTAAAATCAAAATTTTCCATTCACCGTTTCTCCATTTTTGTACCTCGGTATTTATACAAACCTGCGTACGGCCCTGCCTATAACTGTTGATCAGTTAGGTACACTGTAAGGAAAAATCTGTAGAAAAATGGAAACGGTAGGCTACTGGTCATTTTCGGCCAGGACATTATTCGTCAAGTTTACAGACATTTCCTGCAACCCTACACAAAATGCTAAGTATAGCCTAATCTAAAATACAGGTAAAATGTCTGTGAAAAATCAATAAAGAATAGTCTTTCATATTAACACACTACATTTTGTCCTATTTTTATAGACTATTACATCACTAACTATTTTTAAATTACATCATAACGTAATTTAGCAACAAATGAACCTGCCTTTAGCAACTTTCCTAACTGAAAATTAGTTGGGAACACTGTAAAGGGTTCAGTTTCATCTTTGGACAGTGTCGCCAGCATAAACCATGTGGTTTAATGCAGTTCTCTTTTGATTTTAGCCTTCAGTACAACACATTTAAGCACTCCTCAGCCCAGAAATGACACGCTTTCAGATAAAATAGAGGGAAATCTCACATAAGGTCCACAATAAGTTACAAGATGAGTTACATTTATAATATGGTGAATCGAACACCTCTTTACTAGACTATCGTCTCTCAAAGTAACGTTATCATACAGATATTGAGAATAAGAAACGTCGTAAAAATTCTACGCATTTTGTCAAATCTCAATCATATGAACACAAATACAGACTTGCTACTCTAGACTGAGGATGAATCAATCTTTTGAGCCTTTAGGAGCCAAATTCGCCACTGACTTCACTAACGCAGGTGAAGTCTTGAGATCCGCGCGAGGGCAGAGATATGAGGAAACGTTCAAACAATTTGAGCTCTTAATTCAAATCAATTTAAAGGTTTATCTGTTAAGTTCCACGCTCTTGTGAAACTGAATTTTTTTTCAACAGTGACAGGTAACGTTAAGGTGTTACAATAATCCGTGATACACACTCCTACGTTACCTGTCAGACTCGGTGCTCAGTCGATAACGCCAGCCAGGTGTCTGGTGACTGAACAAAACTTCACTCTATGTTGGTCCTGTGTGTAAAGTTCAACAGATTTCTAACGTTTTATAAATTTGTTTTAGGGTGTAATACGCTTTGCTCTATAACGGCTGTCGCTTTCTCACTCATTTCTGCCTCGCGTTTCTGTCGCTAAATTACAGCAGTGCTCGACCGTCATTACTCAATCTCACTCGCGCTCTGGCTGTACATGCTCATGCTTCTATTGACAACCCACTCTTAAAGAGACAGGACACTTTCATCATGAAGGCAATGAACGACATCATAATAGCTAACTCTAACATAGTTTTAAAATCGATCTATTCTACAGCTTTACAGCCAAATAACTGGAATGACTTTGAGTTTGTATTTAACATGACATATTTCCACAGGGTTAGGGGAAGACGTATTTTGCTTTTGAAACGCATCTTTATTAGAAAGACTATCGCCATCAGGCTGTTAAAAAAAACTATTTGACGGCTGTTAAGATGTGAGTTAAATAGATTTTTTTTTTTTTACTCTCTGCTTAATTATGGCAATCATATGATATTCAAAGTGAATCCTTCAAAGTACTCTAGTTCCACCATGTGGTCATTTGAAGAAATGCAGACAAGTCCCTGGTCCATACAAAAATACTCTTACGATTTTATATATTTAATAAATTTAAAATTTTAGAAATGACCTAGGACGTCTACTGGTGTCACTGTCTGTTTGTACATATTGAGCTTAGACGTAGCTGAAAGTAGCCAGCTTCTAATTTTATTTTTTATATCTGTCATGTTATTTTGAGAAACATTTAAAAAATATATATAATACACACACACACACACAAACATTTAACCTATTAGTACAATGTATTTGTTTTATTTTTATTCGTCATGTTATTTTGAGAAACATTTAAAAAATATATATAATACACACACACACACACACACACACAAACATTTAACCTATTAGTACAATGTATTTGTTTTATTTTTATTTTGGTGTGACATTGTACATACAAGCTATGATTACAGATAATATTTCAAAACATATTTGGTTATTATTTGGCTGATTGACTCATACACATCCAGGTTAACATTTGAGGTTCAATAAGTGATGAATAGAACATAATTTTAGTGTCAATTTAGTCAGCAATCTTAAATGAGAGTGGCTGTACTTTATGCCTCAGTTAGGTAACACAAAGAGCTTGCACAGATGTCACAGTATAGAGTCCACAGTTTAAATGCGTTGTTCAAACATTTTATGAATAACTTGCAGACTAATCATAAAACTGAGAATCGGCGCGCGTGTAATTCTATGAACCACTTTTGTCTACAACAAAACTACTACAGACAGCATTCTTCAGAAACATTTTTTAAGATATTGATATGCATAGACAATCATGAAACTGCAAGTCACAATGGACTTTTTTTTTTTAGATCTACATTTTCATCTCTTCCACACACACACGTTCTGGTGGGGACTTAAACCTGAATACAGACAGACTCATGGGGACTCATGTCACGGTGGGGACCTAAATTGAGGTCCCCACGGGTAAACAAGCTAATAAATCACACAGAATGAAGTTTTTTTTGAAAATCTAAAAGTGCAGAAAGTTTCCTGTAAGGGGTAGGGTTGGTGTAGGGCAATAGAATATACGGTCTGTACAGTAGAAAAACCATTACACCTATTGAGAGTCCCCACAAGGATAGCAAACCAGACGTACGTGTGTGTGTGTGTGTGTGTGTTCAAACAGGACATATTTCAAAGTTGTGCATGAGTGTTTGTCTTTTTTTTATCAGTGCATAAATATTATATCCCACTTTTCGAATCATGTTGATGTCTTCTGACAACCGTTATATAATAATAAACAGATGATGCTGGCATCAAAAGGTGAACATTAAAACCAATTAGCTGAATTGATTTTTTATTATTTAATCTGACTTTGATTTGCAAGTAAAACAGAAAGAGTGAAGTTAAATACACACAAAGAAGAGAAAACAAAGAAGAACAAAGAGAAGGAAAAAAAGCATTTTAAAGGCTTCATCATAATCTACAAGGCACAAATAATAATACACCAGAAACAAAAGAAATATGAAAACCGAATAAGAGAACAGAACAGAATCTTATAGAAGCCCATTACAGGATCATACAGAGAATGTTTCTAATGTTTTTCATCTCTGCTGTGATTCTCACCTGTTCCACATTTGATTAATCCAAGGTTAAAGAAGGTAACAGCACTTGATTGTGTATGAAAAACTGACAACAGATTACAAGACTCACAACAGATAACTTCTATTGTAAGAGTGTGTGAATATAGATGATTTTGTGCATCATCATAGGAAACACTGTTCCCAATTATTACATCCACACCACAGTGAAATATGAGGGGCACTGCCCTCGATATCAACACATCGGTAGGCAAAAACTACCATCATCTTCTTCGCATTATGGAAGGCACTGCTCCCGATAATGATTCTGGATCAGGTATAACATTGATTCAAAAGGAGGATGCCAAAGACTGATACATACTTGTAATTTACTGATTTTTTTTATTTATTATAATTTAAGAAATACAATGTTGTAGTCTGTGGTCATAGCTTTTGAAAACAAGGTTATCTCCATAGCAGATGCTGCTTTCACACTTCGACAGTATAACTGTCATAATTATGGAAGTCACTGCTTCCGATAATTAAACATTTGTTAAAAAAGGCGTTACAAAATGCTATTTATAGTGATCCCTGTCACTGATAAATAAAATAAAACGAATAAATAGACATTTCAGAGCCACATAGGAATGCTTCTTTCTATTATTTGACAGAATTGATCTGAAAAGCCCCTGAAAAATTTTATCCAACCGGAAAATTGGAAAAATACTGTGCTTTACGAGTCATTTTATGATCACAGGTAAGTTAGGTTACAAACATTAAAATGACAATGGCTGATTGTCAAACTGGAGCCTGTATAAAAACCCCTCTAAATCCAGACTGTTCAGGTATTATGCAAGAAGTTCCTAAAAGGAGTCCAAAATGTTGAAAATAACAAACCAGTAACACATTCCAAATTTGTATAATCTAAACTAGATCTCAAAGGAATAGTTCACCCAAGAATAGAAATTCTGGGTTGTCTACCTTGATGTCAATCAAACCCCTTATGAATTTTGATCTGTATGGATTCAGAGGATGAATTATAGCACGAGTAATATGAGCTACTTTTATAATGTTATATGCCTTTGTGTCTTTTTTGAAGTTTGAAAGCTCCAGCAATTTCATGGAAAAGTGTGACCAGTACATTCTTCAAATATCTTCTTTTGTGTTTCACAGAAGGGGTTTGGAATGACATGATGGTGAGTAAATGATGACAATGTTCTATTTTTGGATCAACTACTGCTGTAAATACTGATATAAACCACTTATCATACATTTATGTTAATAGAGTACCAACATAATTTTCGTCTTTAATTTTCCTTTTTTGCCTTGAGTGACGGTTCAACGTTGTTAAAGAGGTAAGCTGAATCTGCTTGTCTAAATTTCATTATCCATATCCCATACTTCCCCTGCCAATGCATTGGCACAGCCCTGGATGGTCCAGGTGGCAAGAGCAAACTGATTCTTGAATTGGTCAATGTCAGCAGATTCAAGCCCTCCTTTAATGGCTTCAAGGTGATCCACCAGAGCTGCCAAAGTGTGTGGTCCAGAGCCCAGCAGAATATGCCGGAACAGACTCTCCCGCAGAGACGCATAGGGAGAGAGAAGACTGCCTTCCACCTTCAAACAGATGCATCATGTTAACATCCACATTGGTGTATCCCTTGTATATCCTTGGAATGCAATCTGAAAAACCTTTAAAATGGTTTTAAGGCTGGCATTTTGTTGCTTTTAGCCCATGTCTATTAGCTTTGAGGTACTATACTGTATATGCTATTGTACCAAAAGAAGTTGACAAAGTAAATTGCTTAGCCATTATACTAATTTAATATGTATCTAACACAGTTAGCAATTATATGCATTTAAAATGTATCTTTCTCTTCTGAGAAAGCGAAACCGAAATATTGATGATTTGCCATCATATCCAAATTTTGTCCAATAAAATTACCCTCATCCTAATACCACTTGCTTCTAACTGTCAATAGCAGCAAAGCAGCAGCAAAGGCTATTCGATATTTTAAAAAGCCCTTTGATATATTCCATCTTAACTTCCTTTTTCAACATGAAATACATCAACACAGGAAAGAATGAAATAGCTTGACAATTTTTTACCCTCATAATGCGATTGTTGATGATGCGACACTGCTCCATGTCTTCAAGGTCACTGTTTCGGATGGCTGAAACAAGGGTGCTGGCAGCACGATCGTATGACCCCTGAGCTGAGAGAAGCCACTGCATCGTCACAGTGGAAGGAAGGCGGCCAGACTTCGAAAGAAAAATGCAGAAAGTGAACTCCCTGTAGCCTTTCTGCACTTTACAGAAATTCATCATACATCAAGCTTAAAGTTCTTTGGGAGTCACAAAAAGACATATAACCATGTAGACTCACCATTTGGCATGATTCAACTTTAGACCTGATTTGGGACACATAGTTGCGGATGACGCTAGTATACTTTGCCACGTTCAGCTTGAGCAAGTGGTCATGCACCAGCCGAAGCGTAACCAGTCCGACCACCTCACCTGCAGTCTTGGCGAGTTTGAGAGTGTTGTAGAAAGTGTACAGTTCCAGATTTTGATCAGTATCCTCAATAGTTCCAAAAGGGTATGACTTTGTACTCTGAAACACATCAGCAACATCTTTACTTCCTATCTTTCATCATGAAACAAACTGTACCTGAATCTATTCTACACCTTCAGTAAAACCTGAATACTTGCCGAAGTAAATCGAAACGAAATTGACGGGATCCCCGAGAAGGTCTGGAATGGATAAGCAGAGTGAGACAAACCCATAGGCTCCATTCTGTGAAAAAATTAAAAATTTGTTAATATGGATATTATATAGGATATATATATAGAATGTGTTTGATCAGAATGTGTTTAACAGCTTAAAACTAATAAAATATTTTTTTTTATTAAATGAAATGAAGCTATAATAAATATATATATAAATATTAGCTGAAGAACTTAAAATGTAGAAATGTAAGTTTTAAGTAGTAGTAAAATTACTAAAACAAAGAAAAATAAAGATATATAGAAATATTTAAAGTATTAAAAATGACACAAAATTACTACAACTTGAACTAAAATTAAAATATAAAGATAAATGTTAATTCAAAATGTGAATAAATACTATAATAGTATTTATATAATACAAAAAAAACTTGGTGCTTCACCACATGAAATTAAAATCAAACTGTGGAGCATAAGCAGTGAGGGACAAACATACACAGACTTCTCCCAGTTGGATCCAGCAAACTGTTCATGCAAGGACTTGGTTGCATCAACTGGAGATGAGACCTGCATGGGGGGGGAGGTTATTTCTCTTTTTAGGACAGATAAAACAGCTTTGAATTGGTGCCAAAGATTCAGCATTTGAGATACATCACCTGTTTCATTGTGCTCTCTAATAACTCATACAGCAGTGGACTGGCAGTTGCTTTGAAAGAGTCAAAACCTAAAGAGAATGTCAGAAGATCAGCATCAGCTCAAGATCTAAGTTAATCAACTATTCAAGAAATGACTCTTTACAAACCTGAAATAACTTCATCAAGGCTGATGTAAGAAAACATTTTCAAACTCAAGGAGGTCAGGTAGCCCTGAGGGTTAAAAAAAACACAAATAAATTCAATGACTTGCAGTAACTGCTGAATGCGCAGGCTGTTTGAAATCAAATATTAACATACTACAGTACACTTACTATTTCTGCAATATATAGTGCAGTATGTGTATTGTGCACAGACATACTGTATATTCCGTTTTTGATCCCAAAAGATATTTTGGACAAAATGTAATATTTCCACGATGATATAACTATAATGCAATGTGACAATATAGCAGTTTATTGCGGAATAATCCCCAGTGTTTCACTTACTATTTTTTATAAATAGTAGGCAGTTTACAATGCAGTATTTACTGACTAGTACTGCATTAAAAACGCAAAAACCATGTACACACTGCATTTAGATACAGTAAATACATTCATTCACTTTCATATTTTCAAATGACCATTTTAAGTTTGCTAAGAAAAGAATGGAAATATGTATGATTATTGGTTTATTGTATTTACATTCTTGTTATTGTTGTTTACTTTTATTTGTGCTGTTATTATTATTTGTTATATCATACAAACACAGAGAATTTACTCCCATATTTAACATGGTTATTGTTAAACAGAAGGCAGTCAAAGATGCATTCAAACCTCCAACCACTCAGTGGCCCCAACACTCCCAAATTCACCAGCACTCCAGCTAGCAAAAACTATGCTCCTCTTCGGCTTGAATCCATCTTGGAAGAAAATAAAGATGCACTTGAAATCAAAAAATGTATTCTCAATTCAAAATTATCATGTGTAATTCATTATATAATGACATTTATGTATGTATTTAAAAAGACATCACTGCTTGTACTTAACGTACCATTCTTGATCATGTCTGTGATAGTTCTGGCCAATTCCACCAGTAAACTAGTGCCGACTGTGCTTCTGGCAAATCCAGGGCCCCATGCATCTCGCTGGGCTCCGATCACCATATAACGATCTAAAGCAAAGGACGAAGACCCAAATTAAGTGATCAGGGACTGGGACCAATTACTTGTTTGATCTACACAGCTGTTTAAAGCAGAATATAACAGAATAGAGTACCTGCATCCATATAACCTTTAATGACTCCAAACACATTGTGGATTTTTTTCTGAATAAGGACATTGTTTACTTCCACTGTAATAATGTCGCCATCATCGCCAAGACTGTACATGGTACCCCGAAGCATCCCATCACTCCAGCCATCAGGGGAAGTCTGACCACCTAACTTACTGTTTGAGGACAGGAGTAAACAAATGTGACAAACATGTAAATACAGGAAATATTAACAAACCTCACTGACAGAACTATTGAATTGTCTAAATCTTCTTATTAAAATGTGAGTGGTGCTTGCACATTCAAAAGTTGCTGCCAGGATGCTAGGGTGATTTCCAAGAGTGTTTTTAGTGCATTGTTGCATGGGGTTGATAGATGGTTGTGTTGCGTGGTTGCTGCTGTAGGTTGTTCCTGACTCAAGTCAAAACAAAACAAAACACTAAGCCCATATTATATTCTGAGGCCAGATTTACATTTACATTTTTAAAGGGGTCATATGATGCTGCTAAAAAGAACATTATTGTGTATTTGGTGTAATGAAATGTGTTTATGCGGTTTAAAGTTCAAAAAACACATTATTTTCCACATACTGTACATTATTGTTTCTCCTCTATGCCCCGCCTTTCTGAAATGCGTCGATTTTTACAAAGCTCATCAATCTGAAAAAGCGAGGTGTGCTGTGATTGGCCAGCTATCCAATGCGTTGTGATTGGCCGAATACCTCAAGCGTGAGACGGAAATGTTACACCCCTCACATACTGTTGATCCCGTGTCCGGCCGGAGCAACGAGACATAAACATTAAAACCCATTACAAACGAGGCATTTGTTGCATCCAGTGGGGACATAATTACTGATTATAATGACTTATACTGTCTTTTTACGCATTGCTTTGCATCCCGTAAACATAAAACTCTGTCTGCATTTGTGATCGGAGAAATGACAAACAACAAGTGCTACTCTAC
>NW_015505577.1:936809-950355 GCF_001515645.1 Sinocyclocheilus grahami
GCGGGCTGAACTCCGCTTTGTCCACGGTGAAAGTTGATGTATTCCCTCAGCGACCAGCACAGATCAGCTCCAGGCATGATGAAGCGGATATCGTCCTCTTTTGAAAGACAAAACAAAGTAGTTTCGCTTTCACAACGAAGCATCACACAGCGTCTTCAGGACATGGCTACAGCGTCAACAATACTACAGCGAGAATAAAAGTTACGCCTTCTTTCTTTGTGTGAACAATTGGGCGGCGTAATGCAAATCTTCCCAGATCGTGACGTAGACATGTGGGGGTGTGTTAGAACGAGCCGTTTTAGGTAGGCGTGGTTAACTCTTAATTTTTATAAAGAATATCTCTTTGGTTTTGAGACTTTAGTGTTTGCAACTTTACAGATCTTCTTTATGCACCAAGAGCTTGTAACACTCCAAAGAGAAAGGAAAAATTTTAATCGCATCATATGACCCCTTTAAGAATAAATTTTTTTTTTTTTTTCCTCATGATTTTTTTGTTTTGTATTCACAAAAATATATTTTCATATATATTTTCTTAAGATTGTCCTAAAGACAAAATATACATTTAAATTCCTAGAAAAAAAGTCAGTGATACAGTGATAGTAAATAGCAAGAGAAATGGATGGCAATCACAACTGCACCTCATGATCTCAGTAGCCTGTTTTATGGTTATAGTTTGGGCTGGAATGCTGGGCAAGCCAGATGACTGAGCTGGGGGAAACTGGGTATGATTGAAGGAAGGGAATCCTGGAGTGAAGGGATCACCAGTCCCGAGATGGACCTATGAAAAGAGCATTTTAAAAGATCAACTTTACATAAACTTTGAAATGCAAAAATATTCTGATAAAAGAAAGGTTCCACAACTTACATGGCCAAAAAGAGCAGTGTCGTCTTTAATATTATAGTTAACAGGATCTGGATAAATTAGCACAGCACTAGCATTCAAGCTAGCAGCATTAGCAACCTGTATTAAGCAAATGAAAACAAAAGGATAAATAAGTAAATATCAATAATAACTGCCTTAAAATATAAATGTGTGAGATAGCCTACCTTTTCAGAAAAACTTAAGAGTCCAGCTCTGACCAAGACAGCCTTTCCATTCACGTCAATATTCAGCTCTCGCAGGCGCCTGAAGTCCTCCGTTCGTCCATAATGGGCATACAGAGCTGCACCCTATACAACAGAATAAGTAATAAAGGAACAGGCTGAAATGTATGTCATTATTCAGTACAAACTTCTACTGGAGCCCTCGTATCTCAATTATATTCACATTTTAATCACAGATATATGACTTTCTTTTTTCTGTGGAACACAAATTGAAATTTTTAGAAAAAATAATCCATCTCTGTTAGTCCATATAATTCAAGTGTATTGCCCCTCAAAGTTGACACATCAAAAACTATGCAAAACAAACATGACAGTAATCCATAAAACCCCACCTTATGAATCAATGTCTGCTGAAGTGAAACGATAAGTGTGTGAGAGAAAATTGCTAATATTTTAAACGTTTTAAACTATAAACCGTTGCTTCCAACCGTCAGCGCATTGTGAACCTTAATGTAAACTTGTGATATGATGCTCCTCACTTCTCACGAGTTTCACAACTTGATCAACTAGTAGTTTTGGGTAGTCACGGGTTGTTTTGAAGCTTCAACTTTGAGGGCTCCATTCATTTCTTTTTCACATAAGAAAGAAAGTCAAAAATCTGGGAAGGCATGAGGGTGAGAAAATTAGTAGAGATTCTTAATTGGGGCAGTTGTGGCCTAATGGTTAGAGAGTCTGTGTCTGTGTGTGCACTTGGATGGGTTAAATGCAGAGCACAATTTCCAAGTATGGGTCACCATACTTAGCCACACTTCACTCACTCACTTTAATTTTTGGGTGGCGTATCCCAACACAGAGAACTAACAGTGCTGAACGCAGTGAATATTCACCTGCAAAATGGCTTCTTTTTGAAAAGTAACTGAGAAAATTCAGCTACTGTTGTGTCATGCGAATTAGCGCACATTCACACCAAAAGTGTTATTCTGTGTATGTCTGCATTGTTATTCCATTGTTTTCCTGTGTGAAAATTGCTAGATGAAGGTCTTTGACCATTTTGTTGCTTTTTCCATTTTCATGTTTTAAAAAGTTTCAAATGTTTAGAGACTCCATCGTTCTGCTCAGGTGTACCCTTGCTCTCACTGATCATTTGGTCTTAAAGAGTCTTAAATAAGTGTGTAATAATTACAAGTAGGGGTGTAACTGTACACATATTCATAGACAGTGGTAACGCATTACAAGTAATGCGAGTTACGTAATCAGATTACTTTTTTCAAGTAACTAGTAAAGTAACGCATTACTTTTTAATTTACAAGAGAATATCTGAGTTACTTTTTCAAATAAGAAAATGTATTGATTGACAGCTCACCTGTCCCCATGTTGTGAGAAATCAGATGTTACTGTAGTTCTAAAATAAATATGAATATGCATTAATTCATCTCACTCACTAACGAAAAAAAAAAACCAAAAAAACCCAGATTCAGTATTCGAGTATCCTCAAAATGAATAAAAATAATGCAACTCAGAATATGATGCAAACCTGCAATAATTAAATGTTAAGCACCACAAATATCCTTTTTGTATTTAATCCCATTCTATTAAGCAATGTCTTTGATTCTGACCTTCGATAATCCAGTTCAACCTTACTAATAAGCAAAAATTACTCTAGACAAACATTTGTGTGTCTATTTTTATTGCTGAAGTGTGTTGAAATTTCTTCTTCTGCATTCTACTGTACGGATGTAAATTTACTTTCCCTTCAGCCTGAGGCTTATTCATTTCACTTTTGGTGTGAAAAGGCTTTTATATTTGCCAAAAATATAACTTTTTATTTTAAAAACAAACAAGCAAGCCCTGTCCAGATTTAAAAAGTAACGCAAAAGTAACGTAACGCATTACTTTCCATAAAAAGTAACTAAGTAACGTAATTAATTACTTTTTTATGGAGTAACGCAATATTGTAATGCATTACTTTTAAAAGTAACTTTCCCCAACACTGTTCATAGACATGTGCACCAAACAAATACAGTATTATAACAACTGCACGAGTGGAACCACACTGGAAACTTCAAGATTTATATATTGTTACTTTTGATAAGAAAGATAAGTCTCATCTTTCAAATTATGTACTTTTTTTCCAGGAAATTCAAACAATAAATTCCGTTTTGACGCTCTTTGATGTGGCGGGATAGATTGCTGTATAACCGTCTCAGTTCAAACAGCGTAATCATCCCAGATAGTACACGTACGTCTGCAAGATGTCTGTTAAAGATCACTTCATCTGGAAAGCATATGCTGAGTCCAAACATCTGATAAATGTCTTTAAGATGTCAGTTTTACATACATTCTAAAGCATAAACATCATTTTTTAGATGTCTATTTAACGTCTGACAGGAAACAACCTATAGACTTATTGCAGATGAGCAAACACTCATACGTCAAATAGACATGCTATCAGCAATCCCTTCCTATTTACTACTAGTTTTAACACGAAATAAACATGAATGAACATCTCATGCCTTATGTAATCACTCAATCAGTGTCACATAGCATTTCATTTACCTCAGGAAGTCATCAGTCTCCACAGCTCATTAGTTGGCTAGAGAAATGAAGTATAGATAAAAGCATTTTGCGAAATATTAGACTAAATATTCATTATATTTTACTTTACCTGTTAGTAATGTCTTAATTATTTAATGTATGTTTAAATAAATCTGTTATGAAACAAGTTATGACAGCCACTGAATATATTTCAACAACAAATAGAATATTTTAATTAAAAAATTGCATTATGTGCAATTTACATGTTTGCATACAATTTTTTTTAAAGGTGAGTGTTGATTTATATTTAAAAATAAAAAGTAACTGAATTTAAGTTGAGCTTTGTTGTTAACTGTAACCTTATAGTACTGTAAAAGGCTCCCTATAGTTTAGAACATAAGAGGTAGATTTTTATCCCTAAGAAAAATGTAGTTATACTTGAATTGATTTAAAGAAAGAGCAATTTGTTCAGTAAACCACTGTTTAATAAAAAAATCAATTTTGTTTAGTTTTTCGCCCTGCTGTACCGAAACCATACGAACAGTGACGTCAAAACCGAGGTACGTACTCAACCGTCATGTTTGTGTACCGCTACACCCCTAATTACAACACAGTTAGACATACTCGAGAAATTTACAACTTCTCTCAGAGTTGAATTTTTAACACGAGCATATAGAAGATTTCGAATATTGCTCACGATTTGTACAAACTAATTTTATGGTACTTTTTTTGTCAGTTGATTGTCAACATTCATCCCCATTTAAAACTAACCTGCACTGTTTTAACTGCACTGTATGCCAAATAGCCCTCAGTTGTTCCCACAATGTTACCACGGAACAGGACTCTGTTATTTGAGGAGCCAGGCTCATGGATTTTCACATAGTGCTCATCCGTCCAGGTACTCATTCCAAAAGTTTTGAATTTCCCCATGATTTTATTAGCAAGTGCCTCATCTTCTGTGCTTCCTGCCTGGTGATTGGCACTAGAGAATTCCCTGCAAGAGGGAGAAAGAGAAAAAGAAAGTTTAATTTGAATACCTGCTCAACTGCTCAAACAGTATGGAAAAAGCAAAAGTGCAGCTGTGTTAACTTACTTGAGGCTGGTGTTAATGTTGGAGGTTGTCAGTTTCTTTTTCAGCAATGCCCTGAGATCACTCCAGTCCAATGAATAAACTGTTTCTACTCTCACAGGGGCAATCTCATTAAAGACTGGACAATTGGACTTGATTTCTGTTTTGTCTGTGCTTCTGTTAGACAGGTAACCAATGAGGTATCCTAAAACACATAAGTATGAGTTGTTTTAATGCATAGAAATTACTACAGTTTAGTGGTCATTACACAAAAACATTTGACCAATCAGTATAAACTATCCCAGAGGGCCACATAATAAGCTTGAATATACGTATACTAGCATATTGGTATATAATTACCAATAATGAAAAGGAACAGAATGCCAATGACAAATCCGCAGACGGTTTTGGGAGAACGCTGGTTCAGTTTGCTTGGGTAATAAGGACGATTATGTTGGTTTATGTTTTCCCCAACACCGTTAGCCTCCACTTCATCATCCATGTCAGATGAGAGCTTCATCTCCACATGGCTGTTGTCACCCTCCATGTTCTGGGTCAGGTTAAAGCGAGTGTAGGAGCGCGGCTCCCCATTGAACTGGAAAAACAGAGTTACAGGACACCATGATAAAAAAAACTGTCCTGGATCCTCTTCACTGTAAAAACACTGGTCATGTTTTAAGTCATGAGGTTTCAGCTTTTCTCTGGAATATAGAACATTTTAAGCACAAGAAGGAAAACCAATGTCAGGAACATATTAAAAAGGTTTCAGGTAAAACTGAAAAAAGAAGCATTTACATCTCAGCAATCACAGATCTCATGCTTTGCAATAAAGTCAAAAATTGTGCCTTCTTTGTTACCTCTCAAATGGTGAATCATTGGTTCAGACAACTCCGTTATAATGCCATGCAAAATTAGCTTGTATGAAAAGTATGTCTTACGATTTTTGAAATTGTTGTCCTGGCTTGATCCATCGTGGACTCAAATAATTGCTGCAAGAGAATGAGAATTGCTGAAATCGATTCTAAGATCACCGTGAAGTCACAATAACTCATAATCATAAAACAAAGTTAGATTCCTTATGTCAACAAAAAAAAAAAGGCTGTTAGCTAATCTTAAATAGAGATATTTTATTGAAATGCTGGTTAAGGTGCACTACGCAATGTTTTGTTTTTGTTTCTCTGGGTGATATGACAGTGGTCTTGAACTTTTACCTTAACTTACTTGACACCTGTGTGTAGTATCACACTTTTCTGTTACATATGTCATTGTGGAAATGCTCTATTCACCAGGGATGATTATCAGTGAACATATCAGTTCGTTATTAGACTGTTTTAGTCTGAGATATCATATGACTTCAGAAGACTAATATCACATTTGTCATATTGATCATATTTTTGGGGCTTGATAGATGTGGTCACTACGAACTATCAATAAACGGAAAACAATATTTTTGTTTTTAATGAAAAACCCCACAGCATTACAGGTTTAGAATGAGGTATATACACGCACACATACATACATTCTATTCTATTCTACTAGTTTTCTTATTATTGATTATTTTAAAAAACTTGCTACGTGTACTGCATTAGACTAACATGGACTTGTCACAGCACTTACATATGATGGCTGTTTTGTTAATTTGATAGATTTAATTGTCCTCATTTGTAAGTTGCTTTGGATAAAAGCACCTGCTAAATGACTAAATGTAAATGTAAGTATTTTCATGGTCATTATTGTTCATTTTGTGATAAAGATCCTCTTTATTTTGCACTGAGTGGACATTTTCACACAGTATTTCTGATTTAAAAAGCTAATAATGACAGAAATGTATATTGGTCAGATCTCTTTGAACTAAGGAGTGATAAATTAATTTTTAAATAGCAAATATTGTATGTAGTCCATAGTTAATATAAGGTAATCAAATCTAATTATTGTTGTGTATATAAGAATTATAAACGTGTTACTTAAAACAGTTTTAGATTTTTAGAAATATATCCTGTAAAATCACACATCAAATCTCACATAAACCCTTAATCTTTTTAATATATAAAGACCATCATATGAAATCATTATAAAAGTTTAACAAACATGACTATGGACTAAAAGACATCTCAAGGACTACATTTGTTTTTTCAAAGGTTGAAGGTTACACGTTAATCTAATAATCCAAAGCACAAGAGACAAACACTGCAGGCAAGATAAACATGCATCCTTGAGACAGTCTCATTCAACAAATGGACAACAAAAAGGGTAAGAAACACTACATTTTAAATTTGTCCAGAAATAACTAAAGGCATTAAAGTACACATCGAAAAAGGTCACACTGAAGCAATCCACCAAATGTACTCTGCTAACTTGCTTGGACACATGCAAGCTAGAGATAGGAAAATGCATTCGGGCTACACCCTACCGGGAAAGAACTTGCACACAATCAGATCAAACCAATCCTCATGTCCGTTGGGGCCTGACATGTAACCTCTTACTGTCTTTTCCAGAGAAACTACAGTCTCCTGGGCTCTTTCAGGACGGCCCACTAATCTTAATTCCTTGTCTGAGCAATTCTATTGGTATGCTTACCTATTTACTTCTACCTTTTATTATAGGAACAATGAGAGCCAAATAAATCTCTAGACAAAGGAACTTTTATCACTCAGTCATATAAAAAAAAGTTGAAAAAACAATAACAATTACACTAGGAGAGGAAGTAAAATCAAGTTCAAGGACCAAGGACAAGCCAGACAAATTTTCTATTATGGGAAAAAAATAATAATAATAACTTTCCATGAGCGGCTTTAAAATCCTAAATGATTTTGTAAAGTGCTGGTTTAATCTATTCATGCAATACAGCCAGAATTTAAACTACTATCTAAAGCTACTTTATCATGTGACTCTGTGCTCACCATCATTTGAATATCTTTTTCTGAGAAGTAAATGGATGAAATAACCTTGTGTCAGTTACTCACATTTAAAAATAACATCTGTAGACGCTCATGTAATAAATGTATGACTGCATTTTTCTGGCTGTACAGATTAACGTCAAACCATTTTGGACCTTAATCTACATTCCCAAGAATTCCAGACATTGTTGATTAATCTTTACAGAACTGGCAGAGAGGATTAAAACTTCACTGTTGCAAATCATGTGATGGTCACACAGCTTTAAAAAAAAAAAAAAAAAAAACACTTTAAAAATGTGTTGTTAGGCAAATCAAAATCTAAATTAAAGGGGTCAGCGCTCTCTCTCTCTCACTCGCGCTCGCTTTCTCTCTCTCTCTCTCACTCTCTGTCACACACACACGCTTGCGCAAACTATTCAAGTTAAATTAAATATGAGTGCAACAACTACATTCGTTTTTTTAGGGTCAGATCAGATGCAATTAGCTTCATGAAGTAACAACTGCACATTTTCACTTTTTTCTCATATTTATAATCACCAAATTTTATTTGCAAGCAGCACTCAATTTTGTAAAAAACAAAATGATAATAATCTCTTGCAATATGAATATTGTGCCTTTCAAACTAGTAGTGATAATTAATTTAGAAAGATAAACATGGTAACAGGTGACACGCACAACCCAAAAGGACTCGGGTTAACTGGGAAGGACAAGTGTTCAGGGCTGACCCTGAAGAAAATGTCACATCCATCTGCCAGCAAATCACAATTCAAAAATGACAATGTAGTTATACTAAAACAGTCATTTGAAAATGTAACTTGAAACACTACAATACTATTCCAGTTATTAAATATTGAAATTGGATTAATATTAAAACTAACAACATTTGAGGCCATTTAATTTAAATCATCGCGCAAAAAAGTTAGTACTTTGTTATTAAATCTAATTGTAGAAGTGAAACAATCACGACCTAATATCAGTTTGACACAATCTGTGTGAAGGTCAGTAGAGAAGGGTTTGCATAGCACGTGCAGGAACTCTCTGTAGTCAAATAAAGGTTAAGTCTAGTGCGCACCTGCTCTGTTCAAGCATATGCAGTAGCTGTCATACGAATTACAAGCGATTATTATAATTTTAAAATATAATTTAAGTGGTTCAGAAAGCTATGCACCGTTACTCTTAAAGTAGAAATGGCCTGCAGTTAACATTCTGCAGAAAAAGCATTTATATCAGAAGACCATGAAGTGTATGATGATCTTACCAATGTTCTCAAGCTCCTGCCTTACTGAAGGCGAAAGTCACGACCGCAGCACCCTAGTCACGACCACCACGAGCGCCGCAGATACACATAATAACCTTGGAGACCCTGCGCGATTGTGTGCATATTACGGGAGGCGGGTGCTTTGGTGTCACTTCCTGCTTTCTATATTAGGAAATTATTTATTCACCATGCGGTGCAAGAGCTGAACGAAGATTTACTTTGCATTAAAATATATTTAAAAAATTAGCCTCGAATTTTCATTTAAATTCTGAGAATATTTAGTATCAAATATGGTCATATGGTTCTGTATAATTAGCCTACATCTTCTACCCCAATAATAAAAAATAAAAAGATCTTAAATATTCTAGTAATGAAAAGATTGCTTTATTTTCAAAGTGCCTGCTCAGTTACAGATGTTGGTGTGTGAGTCTGCTGAGCAGGCACTTTGAAAATAAAGCAATCTTTTCATTACATTCTTCAGGCAGAAGAAGAACATTTAGGCCAAAGTAATCTAACCTGGGAGATCTTTTCCAGGAGGAGTTCAGGAAAGTAAAGGACACAACCAATGTGGGTTTTCTTCAGAATTTAGCAGCACCTGTGAAAATACTGTGAATAATAAGGTCATTCAGACTGTATGTCCAAACGTTGGAGAGGCTTCATTCTCTGACTGATGAAGCACATTTAAATAACTGTGTTTCTTCCATGTCAGAGTTGAGATTACATATCTCATATGTGTGCACAGGAACACAGCAGAAAACATGATGGTGTCATGTTCATCAATACACTACTTATTAAAATGATAACATTTCAATAAGCATGTTGAAGTATCTGCTTAGAAAATGTAAGTAAAATATATGCTGTAAAATTGATTAGATTAAAATATTCACTATTCACACTTTTTCCCGTTCAGACTGCCCCCCCAAACCAATACCCTTTTTAGTCGAAACATCTTATGCCAGGAACAGTCACTGTGATGTTATTAGGTCTTGCTCAAGGGCTCAATGATAACATGAGAACTGCAAGCACATTTTTTTGTTTAATTTTATTTGTATATATTTGTTTTTATTTATTTTTGTGGATATCAATAATTCTATTAATGCTTGATTATTGTTTAGAGTGACTTATGTTTCATAAGTCTCTTTTACCCATTATTATGTTGCTAGAATTAAGGTGAAACCCATTTTTGCAAGACACCAAAACAGGGTTCTTTACAATCTCAGACACAATGGGTGGTCTATGATTTATGCCTCTATAATTAACTGAATCCCTCCATTTCGGGTGCTCAGCTGAGACGTTTCTTCCAGATTTTATAAACAACTCGTGTACGGTAACTTAGCTTTTTCTTCATGATGAGAATCACAGTAAAAAAGATTTTGTAGTGTACTTTTTCAGTAAAATGCAAGAAAGCTGTAACAAATGTTTTGTGAGCAGATTTCTTTTCTTTCGGAGTGCTTTATTTCTTTGCAACAAGTCTCCACAGAACAAAAGGACACTGAAATGATATTTATGTGTACACCAAAGCTTCATTACCGTGTTTTTTTCCTTTTACCCAGACTCTGAATTAGTTTCAGTAAATCACACACTGCATGTACTGCCCTGCTGTTCAACAGCAAACTGGTTTGCTTTTCTCCTTTCTTCAACTTTTCCCATGAAATAAAATGCATGTCCTCACAAGTACTTCTGACACTCTCATGGTACTACTGTAATTCTTCATTCTAGCAAAGTTAATTCCATGTCTGCCGTTATAAGCAGATCAATAGATAAATTCTCAAATACAAATACAACTCCCTCTGCTCTGTTTAGTAAACATTGCTGCAGAATATGTGAGAGTATTGTGGCAGGATATCAGAGGATGAACCAGTCAGAGAAACTGATAACAAAGTCTCACCCTCATCCACCTGTGCAACATTCACACTCTGATCACATAAACATCTTCCCACAAATCCAGGATGTGCAGTGCAACACGTAAACGGGTTTCCTTCTCCATCTGAGGTCATCTGTGGGTCCTGAAACAAACTGTACAGCATTTGAAAGAATACCCTATAAGATTATAGGGGAGAAATCCATCAAAGATATAATAGAATATTGAGTAATATAACATAATAATATAAAAATATTTTACATTCTATTAATTTGTTTTCTAGATCATTTTAAATTTAATTTGATACATCTTTATGTCTCTTGTGATAGTTCGCCCCAAAATGTAAATTTTGCAAATGTAAAAAAAAAAAAAATTAAAGGGGTCATATGGTGTTGCTAAAAAGAACAGTATTTTGTGTATTTGGTGTAATGAAATGTGTTTATGCAGTTTAAGGTTAAAAAAACACATTATTTTCCACATACTGTACATTATTGTTTCTCCTCTATGCTATGATTTTTACAAAGCTCATCGGTCTGAAAAAGTGAGGTGTACTGTGATTGGCCAGCTATCCAGTGCGTTGTGATTGGCCGAATACCTCAAGCGTGAGACGGAAATGTTACGTCCCTACCATACTGTGATGATGCCCGTTAGGCCGGAGCGATGATTCATAAACATGAAAACCCATTACAAATAAGGCATTCGTTGCATCCAGTGGGGACATAATTACGGATTATAATGATTTATACTGTTTTTTTTACGCGTTGCATTGCATCGTGTCGCGTAAACCTAAAACCATGTCTGCATTTGTGATTGGAGAAATGACAAACAACAAGTTTATTTATTTTTGTGGATATCAATAATTCTATTAATGCTTGATTATTGTTTAGAGTGACTTATGTTTCATAAGTCTCTTTTACCCATTATTATGTTGCTAGAATTAAGGTGAAACCCATTTTTGCAAGACACCAAAACAGGGTTCTTTACAATCTCAGACACAATGGGTGGTCTATGATTTATGCCTCTATAATTAACTGAATCCCTCCATTTCGGGTGCTCAGCTGAGACGTTTCTTCCAGATTTTATAAACAACTCGTGTACGGTAACTTAGCTTTTTCTTCATGATGAGAATCACAGTAAAAAAGATTTTGTAGTGTACTTTTTCAGTAAAATGCAAGAAAGCTGTAACAAATGTTTTGTGAGCAGATTTCTTTTCTTTCGGAGTGCTTTATTTCTTTGCAACAAGTCTCCACAGAACAAAAGGACACTGAAATGATATTTATGTGTACACCAAAGCTTCATTACCGTGTTTTTTTCCTTTTACCCAGACTCTGAATTAGTTTCAGTAAATCACACACTGCATGTACTGCCCTGCTGTTCAACAGCAAACTGGTTTGCTTTTCTCCTTTCTTCAACTTTTCCCATGAAATAAAATGCATGTCCTCACAAGTACTTCTGACACTCTCATGGTACTACTGTAATTCTTCATTCTAGCAAAGTTAATTCCATGTCTGCCGTTATAAGCAGATCAATAGATAAATTCTCAAATACAAATACAACTCCCTCTGCTCTGTTTAGTAAACATTGCTGCAGAATATGTGAGAGTATTGTGGCAGGATATCAGAGGATGAACCAGTCAGAGAAACTGATAACAAAGTCTCACCCTCATCCACCTGTGCAACATTCACACTCTGATCACATAAACATCTTCCCACAAATCCAGGATGTGCAGTGCAACACGTAAACGGGTTTCCTTCTCCATCTGAGGTCATCTGTGGGTCCTGAAACAAACTGTACAGCATTTGAAAGAATACCCTATAAGATTATAGGGGAGAAATCCATCAAAGATATAATAGAATATTGAGTAATATAACATAATAATATAAAAATATTTTACATTCTATTAATTTGTTTTCTAGATCATTTTAAATTTAATTTGATACATCTTTATGTCTCTTGTGATAGTTCGCCCCAAAATGTAAATTTTGCAAATGTAAAAAAAAAAAAAATTAAAGGGGTCATATGGTGTTGCTAAAAAGAACAGTATTTTGTGTATTTGGTGTAATGAAATGTGTTTATGCAGTTTAAGGTTAAAAAAACACATTATTTTCCACATACTGTACATTATTGTTTCTCCTCTATGCTATGATTTTTACAAAGCTCATCGGGCTGAAAAAGTGAGGTGTACTGTGATTGGCCAGCTATCCAGTGCGTTGTGATTGGCCGAATACCTCAAGCGTGAGACGGAAATGTTACGTCCCTACCATACTGTGATGATGCCCGTTAGGCCGGAGCGATGATTCATAAACATGAAAACCCATTACAAATAAGGCATTCGTTGCATCCAGTGGGGACATAATTATGGATTATAATGACTTATACTGTCTTTTTACGCATTGCGTTGCATCGCGCCGCGTAAACATAAAACCATGTCTGCATTTGTGATCGGAGAAATGACAAACAACCAAACAACAAGCACTACTCTACACTGTTCAAAAAACTCGCTTTAAATATAAAAAATATAAAAACTCTTTAAATATAAAAGACGTACTTACAGTCTTTTAGTCAGAACAGCCGGCATTGTAGTCTACTCTACCAGGATCAGGAAACAGTCCTCCATAAAATGTGCTGCACACATCCGAATATTTGGGTTGAAGTGTTCTGGAACAGTGTTGTAAATACAACTTAACCAATGATTTCTAGTCGTGTCCATTTTTGGAAGGCCAAACAAAGTAGTTTCGCTTTCACAACGAAACAGCGTCACACATGGCGGCCTAGAGTGAGCGGAGGCCGGGGGCTAGCGTGAGGAACGGCCGGAGGGTTAGAGTGAGCAGAGGCCGGGGGCTAGCGTGAGGAACGGCCGGAGGGTTAGAGTGAGCAGAGGC
>NW_015505577.1:953817-960400 GCF_001515645.1 Sinocyclocheilus grahami
GAGGCCGGGGGCTAGCGTGAGGAACGGCCGGAGGGTTAGAGTGAGCAGAGGCGGGGGGGCTTGAGAATGGCGCGGCCGGTGATTTCGACGAAGGAGCATCCGGAAGGACATGTGACGCATCCGGGCTGGACTACGCTTCGTCCACGGTGAAAGTCGATCCAGGCGATCGACAGCGCAAAGTTGTAGTATTTCCTCAGCGACCAGCACGGATCAGCTCCAGGCATGACAAAGCAGATATCGTCCTCTTTTGGAAGACCAAACAAAGTAGTTTCGCTTTCACAACGAAACACACAGCGTCTTTACGACATGGTGGCGGAAACAACAAAACTACAGCGAGAATAAAAGTTATGCCTTCTTTCTTTGCGTGAACATTTGGGCGGCGTTATGCAAATCTTCCCACATCGTGACGTAGATACAGTATGTGGGGGCGTGTTAGAACGAGCCATTTTCAGAGGGTGTGGCTGATTCTTAACTTTTATAAAGAATATCTCTTTGGATTTGAGACTTTAGTCTTTGCAATTTTACAGATCTTCTTTATGTACCAAGAGCTTGTAACACTCCAAAGAGAAAGGAAAAATTAAAATTGCATCATATGACCCCTTTAAATAAAAAAAAATGGGTCAATGGGACGTCAACAGGAATAATGACAGTTTTCATTTTTAGGTGAGCTAAGCCTTTTGATTATTTGATACCATGTGCTTTAGTAATGACAACTGAC
The DNA here is from genome assembly GCF_001515645.1 of Sinocyclocheilus grahami. Taxonomy (NCBI): domain Eukaryota; kingdom Metazoa; phylum Chordata; class Actinopteri; order Cypriniformes; family Cyprinidae; genus Sinocyclocheilus; species Sinocyclocheilus grahami. Next base: position 954,536 of record NW_015505577.1, read on the forward strand.
TATCAAATAGTATATTTTATTATATTATAAAAACATTTGCATAAAACTCAAATCAGAGTAAACTCAAAATAATGGTACACATCACAATATATACACAGCATAATAATTATACATTATTTTAATGTATGGTAGCTGGCTACACTTTTGGTTTTTGATGTCTGGTGAGAAACCACTCTTTATTAACAATACCATAAATTACATTCACTTTTTTCTTACTGTATGACATGTGCGACTCGTTGAAGGCTATAGCAGTCAGACTGTTGTCTTGTACTGCATGTGATGCACAGCTGTGGTGAACTCGTTTCAAGGCCTTTTGTGTACTGGATATGAGCACCAGACACAGCTGACATGGTGCAGAACACCATGACCTTCAGCTTCAGATACCTGCCATGGCCGCACACCTCAAGTATTAACTTTTCCTACAGCAGCTACACACACACACACATTTTTGCACACAATTCCTTTGCGCGTCTTTCTGGTGAGGCACACACCCAAGGCCTGAAAGGACTTCCTCACTTTCTCAGAAGATCCTGTTATCAGGGTCCCACACGCAGGGGGAGAGGTCTGGCACACAACGAGAATGAGATCAGAGATAGAGAGAATAATGGAAGATACTCTGCTTTGCCCTTCTCTGACCCCATAATTCCACCTCAACTGCAGTTTTCTCATATTACAATCTAATCTATTATTTAAAGAGATGGAGCAGAAAACAGTGCAGGTCTGACTTTCATTTACTCACATTCAAATCTGTATGACTGAATGAACTATAGCACATGAGTGGAATGGGCTACTTTTATGATATTTTATGGTGCTTTCATGTACTTTTTGAAGTTTGAAAGCTCCAGTAATTTCATGGAGAAGATCCACTTGTACATGCTTCAAAATATTTATTTTTGTGTTCCACGGAAGAAAGTCATACAGGGTTGTAAAGACATGAAAGTGAGTAAATGCTGTCAGTTTCTCTCTCTCTCTTTATCATTTTTTTTAAATAACACTTTCTAAGGCCTACAAGTGACAAATTAAAGTGTGGGAAGTTCAAGCATATCATTTTTTTTGAGAATATCATAACATTAACATCATTCTGTGAAAAAAAGATTTTCGACTTGAAGGAAAAACAGTGTTGCTCAGTCAGTGCGTTATCTGATAGGAGTGATTTCACTAAGCAATTTTTTTTGTTAAGAACATTTCAATTTCTTTGTGTTTGGTCTGGTCAGAGGTGAAGCCGTGTGAATGTTTCACTCACAGCAGAAAGTGTTATTGTTAAGTAAATGTGAAACCACAATGACATGTATCTCCAGTTTAATGTTTAATGGAAAGTGCATGCGAGTATGTGAATACAGCGCTGTTCAGCGGTAAAATTATTCTTATTTAAAGGTTTTCCTGTTTGGCTGTGGCAGCTGAAGTAGGCAGAAGTGCACCTTAAGCATTTAGTCACACACGTACACTCGTTTTTTCCCTCCCTATCTAGCCACGCCATCTGTTCATTAAACTACTGTGGCTTATTATTATGGCTGGGCGATATGGCCAAAAAATTATCACGATAATGTTTTTTCATATCAGTCGATAGGGCTGTGCGATATTGAAGAAAAATGCGATATGCGATAACTCATTCAATAATGCGATATTCGATATGCGATATACAATAATTCTTAAAGTGCCACATGCTCAGATGAAACAGTTTTACTCAGCTGTTGCTGAGTCAGTTCTGTGAACGTCTATAACTATCTTGTGTCATATATATATGGTTATTTGTATGTATGTATGTACCAAGAGTTCCTGTAAAACCACAACAAATTCCTTGTGTTAGCACACACTTAAGTGGTGAATAAAGCTCATTCTGATTCTGATTCTAATAAGAAAGCACCCCTAATGAAATTCTTTATTACTATTTCCGTGACACTCGTGGTCCTCCATACAAAAGTTATTTCGGTAAGAGCAGTGAGTGATTTTCTCTTTGTCTTTTGCTCATGGCCCCAAATATTGCAAGCTGTAGCGATATGCATATTGCGATATCACCTCTCCAAGGAATAAGTCTCTGTGATTGTGCACCCAGTACCAAGCTGTATGAAGGTCTCTCACAATGGTAGGCTGTTGCACCTGAATATACAAATATATAATGGCACAAACAAATTAAACTATTTATCCAACTTGCATGCAACTCCGTGATATATGACCACTAAAATCATTTACCTTATCAGTGTCCTCTTCAACCACAACTCTTTTATGCTGGGTGACTGTTTGGTGGTGGTGGATTTTGACACACTAAAGACAGGCTCAAGTGTTCCCTGAAGGGTTGGGATGCTTCGTCTGTCCAGTGTGCAAATCTCTGTCCATGCCTTTGTAAAATATGTAAATGCATATGCACTCTATTTGTATAACACCTTTCTAGTATCACTTTGCCAACAGTGACCTAACACAGCCGAAATACTGAAATTGTATTTGTAGAGTCTGTCATACCCTTCGAGGCAAAACCTCTCCATCAACTGAATGCACCACCACTGGCGAATCAATGGCACCTTCTCCTGAAAGAGTGCAAAACAAAAAACAAACAAAAAAAGCCACATAAAAGTAGTTTGGTATATTTCTGTGGAAATATAGCTTAACTCTGTGAATGTTAGTGGGCATGATGTACAGGTGCTGAGAGCATACTGTGAAATACAAATAACACTGTAAGACATTGATTTTATTATTTAACAGCTTTGACAAATGAAACATTCTTACCATCAGCATGTAGATGCCACAGGAATTCCCTGTACACTGTTGAGGAAAACACTGGAAAAGGAAATGTGCATCCACAGTTAGTTTTAAAAACAACTGCTGGCTTGTTTAAACATATATGCATACATATCCTAATCCTTAGGATCATTTCGACCGAAAAATTTTAGTTTATTTTTTTTAAACCAAGCATTGATCATTATGGTATGAGACTTCATGACTTTTGTCAGACTTGAATTGGGAACACGCGCACAAAAAAAAGTGGATACCATAGACATGGACGTAACCCGTAGGGTTCCGAAGAGAGTTTTTGAAGCTCAAAAGTAGGCGGAGGCAGCCGTCGCCATCTTGGCAGTGCGTCACTCCCGGATAATCGAAGATGTGCAAAGAGGCGGGAGCTGGTTGTTGAAACCACGCCCACCTAGCTCGATGGTGGGGACAGCAGTGGCAATCCACCTGTCACTCAAGTGGCCACGCCCTTAATTATGCACAACTTTAAGGCTTAATATAATTTAAACGGATGAGTTATAAAAAAATGCCCCCCCCCCCCCCCTCACAGTTGTCATGAAGGGCAAAATTAGCTATATAGACCTAAATCATTTTTTGAACCAGGCTGTAAACATGTTTTTTCTGCTGTAAAGTTGAGCATTTTAACATGGGGAGTCTATGGGATTGACTCCCTTTTGCAGCCAGCGGCCAGTTGATGAATTACAGTTTAAGTCACTTCCGTGTTGGCTTCACACTAGAGAGAGAGCGGGAGGTTGCCGCTTGATGGATATGCAGAGTTTCTGTGGTTGTAACTAAAAAAAAAATAAAAATAAGTTACAAATCCTTCCCTCACGGGTCAATTTGACCCACACAGGAAGGAATGAAGTTTCGGGAAAAACTTTTTTTTACTACATTAGATTTAAAAACAAATACATATATGTGACCCTGGAGCACAAAAGCAGTCATAAGTAGCACAGGTATATTTGTAGCAATAGCCAACAATACATTGTATGGGTCAAAATTATTGATTTTTCTTTTATGCCAAAAATCATTAGGATAAGTAGGAAAGATCATGTTCCATGAAGATATTTTGTATTTCCCACCATAAATATATCAAAACTTAATTTTTGATCAGTAATATGCATTCCTAAGAACTTAATTTGGACAACTTTAAAGGTGATTTTCTCAAGATTTCATGTTTTTTTGCACCCTCAGATTCCAGATTATCAAATAGTTGTATCTCGGCCAAATATTGTCCTGTCCTAACAAACCAGACATCAATATAAAGCTTATTTATTCAACTTTCAGATTATGTATACATCTCAATTTCAAAAAATTAACCCTTATGACTGTTTTTGTGCTCCAGGTCACATATACAAAATCTGACACAATCCACAAAAGATGCATACCCAACCGAAAGGGCTGAGACTATATAATATCTCCAATGCATAAACAACTCACATACCTACACACACACACACACACACACACAAACGGTACACACACTCAAACACATTAACATGAATAATGTTATTGCTAGGAAATCACTGTCATTTTGACTTTTTTAACTTAACAGTTAAATTTGAGTTTAAATTTGAGTGCTGTGGTGGAGACCAATGAGTTTATAGTATATTTATAGTTTTAAATATATATTTTATATTACATATTTATGAAACTGTATGAATATACATATGTTGATTAAAATTCAGTTTGAATTAAAACAATTTTTTTGCTAAATATATATTTTTTAATGTTTAAATGTATCTGACTGCATAAAAAAAGCTAATTCGAGCTTCAAATTTGACCAAGTTTATATTTCACTTGTTTTGCTCAGTTAAGAATCTCCATAGGATCCTATAGGCTGTTTGTTGCTGCCGTGTGTTTTGAGTTTGAGCTCCGTCAAGTTAATTCTTTATCGTCTATTTTTTTATCTTAAAATACATTTTATACACTATCATTTTCGTTTCTATAACGTGTGAATATATCCCCTATCGTATTCTACAACAAAAACAATCAGAGCGCCTTGTTATCACTAGTTCTATTTTGATTTCCCGAGTCCGCTATTAGCATATAGCCCATTAGCATTGCCAGCGTGGTTGCCGCTAATCTTGCTTACATTGCTAATACTCTATTCACACACATTACCATTGTTTTACTCACTGTTACTTGCTTTAATGGTGGATGTGTGTCTACCTTTGAGTGCAGGTGAGGACACGTTCCAGCTCGAGCTGGAGATCGTGGAGAACAGATCCGCGACCTGGTGGAGAGGCAGACCCAGCTGAGAGAGCGGCGAGAGCTGGAATCATCCCAGGCTGACGCTCACAAGTCCGAGGTAAGTATACAGCCCGCTGCTAACTCTCCCACCACCTCTACTCCATGTGTTTCTCTGCACAGGCCCGGTGCACCCAGGACGCGATCTTTCCAGATGTCATTCACTCCGGCTCTGGGACACCACGGACCCTGGGTGCACCTGCCACGGAAGACGCGAGCCAGGCCCCGGGCGACGACCTCTCCACCTCCGGTCTTCGAGATCTCCACCCGGAACTACTTCGCTCCCCTCTGCGAGACGGAACGCGACGCTGTGATCATCGGAGACTCCATCGTCCGGCACGTCCGTGCTACGCTAGCTGAAGGTAAAATGCACACTCACTGTTTCCCTGGTGCTCGTGTTCTTGATGTTTCTGCACAGATACCCGCGATCCTGAAGGGCGACGAGAGCACCGGAGCAGTCGTGCTTCACGCGGGGGTTAACGACACCAAGCTGCGGCAGACGGAGACACTGAAGAGGGACTTCAGGAGCCAGATCGAGATGGTGCGCCACACATCGCCCGCGACGACGATCATCATATCAGGACCGCTTCCCACGCAGAGGTGGACTATCAACCATTAGGCAAAGGTAGGTGACCGCCTTGGGCCTAGGGTTGCCAACTTCAGAAAAGGAGAATAAGGGACAATCGTGGTTTTTCATAGAAAAATAAAAGACATAAGGGATACACACACAGGCCTATTTTATAATATATATATACACACACACACACACACACAGGTTTACATTTGAGAAAAGTGGGGACATCCCATAGGCGTAATGGTTTTTATACTGTACAGACCGTATATTCTATTGCCCTACCCCAACCCTACCCCTAAACCTACCCCTTACAGGAA
>NW_015505577.1:960411-963786 GCF_001515645.1 Sinocyclocheilus grahami
AAATTCGATTCAAGAATTTGAGTGAACTTCACAAGGAATGGACTGAGGCTGGGGTCAAGGCATTAAGAGCCACCACACACAGACGTGTCAAGGAATTTGGCTACAGTTGTCGTATTTTTCTTGTTAAGCCACTCCTGAACCACAGACAACATCAGAGACGTTAAGTTTCCACAGTCTGTGATGATTTGGGGTGCAATGTCATCTGCTGGTGTTGGTCCATTGTGTTTTTTGAAAACCAACGTCACTGCACCCGTTTACCAAGAATTTTTGGAGCACTTCATGCTTCCTTCTGCTGACCAGCTTTTTGAAGATGCTGATTTCATTTTCCAGCAGGATTTGGCACCTGCCCACACTGCCAAAAGCACCAAAAGTTGGTTAAATGACCATGGTGTTGGTGTGCTTGACTGGCCAGCAAACTCACCAGACCTAAACCCCATAGAGAATCTATGGGGTATTGTCAAGAGGAAAATGAGAAACAAGAGACCAAAAAATGCAGATGAGCTGAAGGCCACTGTCAAAGAAACCTGGGCTTCCATACCACCTCAGCAGTGCCACAAACTGATCACCTCCATGCCACGCCGAATTGAGGCAGTAATTAAAGCAAAAGGAGCCCCTACCAAGTATTGAGTACATGTACAGTAAATTAACATACTTTCCAGAAGGCCAACAATTCACTAAAAATGTTTTTTTATTGGTCTTATGAAGTATTCTAATTTGTTGAGATAGTGAATTGGTGGGTTTTTGTTAAATGTGAGCCAAAATCATCACAATTAAAAGAACCAAAGACTTAAACTACTTCAGTCTGTGTGCATTGAATTACTGAAATAAATGAACTTTTCCACAACATTATCGGTGTAACCTTTCTGACTGATTTCATCATGCGGCTCAGGTTTTCTTACACAACGTGATAGTAAAGCTGTTTTAACCTACTCTCCAAGAATGTCCAAGAACAAGCTTTTACAGCTGGGGGTGGGAGTTTGGAAAAGATTGGATTTTTATCAGCTTGTGTGATTATATTTTGTTCTCTGAGGCTGAGTGGAAATGCTGGGTGGTGTTTGGTTTGGTTTGGTTTGGTTGTTAAAGGGGAGAAGTGTGCAGATTGGCCATAGAGTTGCTTTTAGATTGCACTCACTTAGGGCTGTGCGATATGATGATACATATCGGATGGACAAAATAAAAAGTCTATAGTTTCATATTATGCTCTATCGTTTATTTCGTGGTGTTGCAACATTGTTTACGGTAATACTTTTTCTTCATTTGGATGACTGCGATCTTTACACGCCACCACGGGGCGTGAAGGGGAGTAGGGTTGCCAACTTCAGAAAAGGAAAATAAGGGACAATCGTGGTTTTTCATAGAAAAATACAGGCCTATTATATATATATATATATACACACACGCACACATACAGAGGTATATCTTTTAGATTTGTAATGTTTTTTTAAATGGAGTCTCTTATGCTCATCAATGCTGTGTTTATTTAAACAAAATTACAGAAAAAAACAGTAATATTGTTAAATATTATTGCAATTTCTAATATTGGTTTCCTATCTTAATTATTATACTTTAAAATATCATTTATTTCTGTGACGCAGCACTGAATTTTCAGCATCATTACTCCAGTCCTCGGTGTCACATGATCCTTTTATAAATCATTCTTATTCTGATTTATTATCAGTGTTGAAACTGTTGTGCTGCTTAATATTTTTTTGGAACCCGTGTTCCATAAACAAAATAAAAAGTTAAAAAGAACAGAATTTATTCAAAATAGAAATCTTTTCTAACAATATCACTTTTTATCCATTTAACACATCCTTGCTTAATAAAAGTATTCTAAAAGTTTCTTTAAAAAAGAAAAAAAGAAGAAAAAAAAAGAAATTTACTGACCCCCTTTTTTAAACTTTTTTTTTAACTTTTTTTTTTTTAATAGTTGTGTATATTTAACACAATTTTTATTTTGAATAAATACTGTTCTTTTTAATCTTTCATTTATCAAAGAATTCTGAAAAAAATATCACAGGTCCCAAAAAATATTAAGCAAAACAACTGTTTCCAACATTGATTATAAATCAGAATATTAGAATGATTTCTGAAGATCATGTGACACTAAAATCTGGAATAATGATGCTGCATATTCAGCTTTGCAGCAATGGCTTGATGAGCATAAGAAACCTCTTTAAAAAACATTAAAAACCTTACTGATCCCAAACTTGTGAACGGCAGTGTATATATTTATATGCGAGATGCGCGTTCAGAGCGGACGCGCAAGTGGTTGCTGTGGTGTTCATTACCACGACAGCCGTCTGTGCGTCCGCCTTGAACGTGCTTCTTAGCAAAAGTAGGACGATGTAGAAAATGGGGACGGAATCCCGGAATCTAAAAACGGAATTTATGCGGAATGTGACGGAATGAACGGCGCAGACGCGTGTTTCGTTTGCTAGTTTGCTATTTAAGCACCTGCAACGCTCGCGGTTGTCGTCTGTAGTAGCTAAATAGTGTTTTTGCAATTTAATATTCACATACACTAGTCCATATCGCGGTTTGATTGAAATGTACTGAATTGCATTTGATTTATTCATTCAATATTTGACGAATTCCGTGACATTGCTCGTTACACAGTAAACTTGTGTAGCATTTTGAATGTAAAATTCAAGGGTTTGTTTAATTTTCATTTGAATAAAAGATAGATTCATGTTTTTGCCTTCATTTGATTACCAGAAAAATAAAAAAACACAGAACTTCTAAAAAACAAGTAAATAAAAATTTCATAAGTTGTTTTCATGAATTCAATTAATTAGGTATGTTTTTGATTAAACCATTAAAATAGAATACAGAAAAATTAAAATGGAAAAAGCAGAATTTGAGCCCTAAGAATGTCATTTTTGTTAAACTTTTAATAGGCCTAAACTGCTGTTAAATTAAACAAGTTTCATGATTTTAATTAATTATACATGTTTTTTGTTAAAATTTAATATAACCATCCAGAAAAATTAAAAAAAAAAACTGAATCCAGAAAAATTAAACTTAGGCTAATTTGGGAACAATAAAACGGATTTCATAGGGCCCTACAGATATCATGCATCTGAAGCTATCATTTTAATACTAAGCAACAGTGCATATTATATAGGGCCTATTTTTTTTTTTTTTGTGAAAAACCCAAGGAGGACCATGCACAGTCCCTTTCCACACTTCATGTTTGGTTAAAATAATCCTTAAGCATGTAAATTTATAATTTCCTTCAGTTGAATTTAAATGTGCAATTAAAATAAATAAAAAATAAATGTATATTTTAAAGTTTAGAATTAGACAGCCTTGCTTTGTGTAGATAATTGCATAGTGAAAATTACCCCAACGCACCACCTAGTGTCCAACCTA
>NW_015505577.1:963820-969622 GCF_001515645.1 Sinocyclocheilus grahami
CCAACCCTGAAACAACATACAGAACTACCACATTTTGCTATAAATTTGATTGCATCATATAATAATTGCTGTTAAGTGTTCATCGACTGTTTGATTACATCTTTAATTGATTTTTCCGTACATTTCTGCCATATGTACATTAACTGACAGTCACCACTGATAAGCTACCACTAAATATTGTAGAAACTTAATTTGCTGTAAAGTTGCTTTGCAATGATTTGCATCGTGAAAAGCGCTGTACAAATAAACTTGAGTTGAATTGAATTGAATTGAATAGGCCCCTCTAGAGGCAGTACCATAAAATGCTATTTTGTCTTTTTTTTTCTTCACAAGATGGAAAGACTTATGGGAGTTTAAATTAGCTCAGGATCCTGGGTCAATGAAGGTTGCAATGTGTCTGGCATTCCAAAGAAAACACAAAATACATCATGTGTAATTACACGATCAGTTCTGTAGCCTGAGAACGAGACTCTGATGAACTTGAAGCCTTGATATTTTTAAAATACTTGATAAGACACTTGAAACTTGATATTTAAAAAAAAAAAAGTTATGATGGTAGTGATGTTACATATGACACTGAAGCTTCAAAGCACGTATCGGGTAAGCAGCGCAATTTCTCACGAAGCTCTGTGCCGGGGCGCGTATTGTTTTCAGAGAACCACGTGATCAGCAGAAAATGAAGCCTCACTATCTGTCCAATCACGTGCGCGTGTCGGAATGTTCGAAACCCCAGTCCCCAGATCTTACTTTACGAGTAAGTTTTCATTCAGACTTATTCAATTACATTTTTAAATACCCAGCCATTAAGTAATATGAAGAATAAAAACTATTTCAGAAAAAAAAATATTTGGCATATGCAATTCTTATGTGTACATTATTCTTCTATTACATCATATATTGATATTCATATTGGCATTTAATGTCACAGTTTAATGGGTAAATTATTTTATCAGAAAGAGAATTTTAACAAACACACACACACTATTTTTACAGGCTTTTGGGCTGCTATATTTTTTTTATTTTTGACACTCGCGAAGCTTCCCTCCCTTCATATGTACTTGAGTTTTGTGTGTTTATGTGCACTTTAATATATTTTAATGTTACACCTTCTTATATAAAATAAAACAAAGCAAAGAACAAGTGTCTTATCATTTATTATACTACATAGCATTATACATCAGTAGTTGTCCGCAACAAACAATGTTGATCTGGCGTGGTACAAGTTCTTGTGCAGATTGAAAGAATGCCATCATCTCCTGTTCCGTTGTTGTCTCCTTTATGTAGTTTTAAATAATGACTTACTGATTTGATATTTATTTGCCGCCGTCACGGCTATAATGCTTCTCCGACGAGCCGCTTCTTCTTCGGCTTTTGCCGTGGTACTGCGGGTTACACCAACAACATGCCCGTGGACACTGCTGACTAGCGGTTTGCATGTGTACTGCACGTTGATGTGGACAACAACGCAGAAGTATAAATGAAAACTGACGCATAACCTACGGCGTAAAGGCTACGGCGTAGGTCCGATGCAGAATTATAAATCAGGCTTAACGCGTTAACACGCGATTGCGCATTAACACGTAATTTACGCATTAACATGCGATTTCGCGTTAACGCATCATTTTGTGCTATCACTTTGGAAACCATAATTTCACAGTTGGCAGACGACACCACGTTGTTTTTAAAAGATGAAAAATATTAGCCAAAGGCTTTAGATAATTAACCAGTTTTCTTGCGCTTCTGGTTTAAAATTAAACCTCTCAAAATGTGAGATTATGCCTGTCCATGATTTGAATTATGATTCAATAGAAAATATTCCGGTTAAGCCCACGGTGAAATACCTAGGTATTTATATTACAAAAAATATTCTGGCAAGACAACACTTAAACTTTTCAGCTAGGATAATTAAATCTAAAAATATTCTTAATATCTGGTTACAGAGTCCTCCTATCAAAGGCAGAAGGTCTTTCTCATTTTGTATATCCATCTTTATCTTTATTTGTTGAGAACAAAATTGCCAAAGAAGTCAACAATATTTTTTTAGATTTCATTTGGAAAAAGAAACCTCATAAATTAAAAAAGAGGTGCTCTCTAATTGCAGAGCAGAAGGAGGTATTGATTTTTTAGATTTTTCTGACATGATTAACATTTTTTAAATAAATTGGCTTAAAAGATGTCTTGCCAATCCAAGATCCATTTGGTACTTTATCCCCAACCAAATATTTGGAAAAATTGTTAGCCTTTCCTTTATTTTAAACTGCAACTATTTACCTTCTAAGCTACCTATTACCTTGTCCAAATTTCATCAGCAATGTCTCCTTGCTTGGAAACTGTGTTATGTTCATAGTTTTTCACCTCATAAAACACTGTTATGGAATAACAGTGATATCACTGTCAGAAATAAATCTTTATTTTTCCCCAGGTGGTTCCAAAATAATATTAATGGTATCCTCTCCTTATTTGATGACTCAGGTGACCTTTTTACTTATGAGCAATTTATGACTTACCGCAATTTCCCGATTCCTCCAAAAGAGTTTAATACAGTGGTTAAAGCAATCTCACCTGGGTTAATTCATCTTGTTAAAAGCCACTCCCTATATAATCAAAGAAGAACAGTCACATATAATCTACTTTTGTTCTTGGAGGAATTATTTGATGACTCAGGTGACCTTTTTACTTATGAGCAATTTATGACTTACCGCAATTTCCCGATTCCTCCAAAAGAGTTTAATACAGTGGTTAAAGCAATCTCACCTGGGTTATTCATCTTGTTAAAAGCCACTCCCTATATAATCAAAGAAGAACAGTCACAATATAATCTACTTTGTTCTTGGATGGAATTGATTTTTTAGACAAGAAATGTACCAATAGACATGTACGCCAAATCCTTCAATTCAAGAAAAAAAATTATCCAAGAGGAAAGTTCTATTGGAGATCTTTGGTAGAAGATATAGATTGGAGAAGGGCCTGGCTTTTACCTGGAAAAATACTGTATTTCCAATAAAGCTAAAGAAATACATTTCGAAATTTTACATAAAATATATCCTGTAAATATTTCTAAATATCTGGACATTGACAGTTCATGTGCTTTTTGTAAGCAATCAGAAGAGACATTTGCACATTTATTTTATGATTGCCCAATATACAAGCAATTTTGGTCTGACCTTGGCTCCTATATATTCAATACATTATTTTTTATTATATTGATGATAAAAATAGACCCCTAGAGTATATTGTTAACTTCTTTATTTTATATGGCAAATTCTTTATTCATAAACAAAAGTTTGCAAATAATATTCCATCCTATCCCCATTTTAAAACTGAATTAATACAAGCTTTCATAATCGCAGACGAATCACATGCGATAATGAACGTGATATTGCGTAGCTTGTCAGTGAACTACAGCTCTGTGTAGTAAATGCCGCTCCATCTGAAAGCACGAAAGCTTTACTGACAAGATGCGCATGACAATCACATGCGAATTATCGTGCAGCACTAGAACTAAACTTGTGTATGGTTGGAACCACTTCTTTTTTTGGTATATAATATACACACACGTTAGCAATTGAGAGCAGTTATAGTCTCTGGAAAAAATAATGTTATTTATTGTGATTAAATGTGAAAAGGTGTCACGTCTTGAGTGTGAATGCACTGAAATTAAGCAATCTCACCTGGGTTATTCATCTTGTTAAAAGCCACTCCCTATATAATCAAAGAAGAACAGTCACAATATAATCTACTTTGTTCTTGGATGGAATTGATTTTTTAGACAAGAAATGTACCAATAGACATGTACGCCAAATCCTTCAATTCAAGAAAAAAAATTATCCAAGAGGAAAGTTCTATTGGAGATCTTTGGTAGAAGATATAGATTGGAGAAGGGCCTGGCTTTTACCTGGAAAAATACTGTATTTCCAATAAAGCTAAAGAAATACATTTCGAAATTTTACATAAAATATATCCTGTAAATATTTCTAAATATCTGGACATTGACAGTTCATGTGCTTTTTGTAAGCAATCAGAAGAGACATTTGCACATTTATTTTATGATTGCCCAATATACAAGCAATTTTGGTCTGACCTTGGCTCCTATATATTCAATACATTATTTTTTATTATATTGATGATAAAAATAGACCCCTAGAGTATATTGTTAACTTCTTTATTTTATATGGCAAATTCTTTATTCATAAACAAAAGTTTGCAAATAATATTCCATCCTATCCCCATTTTAAAACTGAATTAATACAAGCTTTCATAATCGCAGACGAATCACATGCGATAATGAACGTGATATTGCGTAGCTTGTCAGTGAACTACAGCTCTGTGTAGTAAATGCCGCTCCATCTGAAAGCACGAAAGCTTTACTGACAAGATGCGCATGACAATCACATGCGAATTATCGTGCAGCACTAGAACTAAACTTGTGTATGGTTGGAACCACTTCTTTTTTTGGTATATAATATACACACACGTTAGCAATTGAGAGCAGTTATAGTCTCTGGAAAAAATAATGTTATTTATTGTGATTAAATGTGAAAAGGTGTCACGTCTTGAGTGTGAATGCACTGAAATTTGAAAAGCGTGTTAGTACCACACGTTTTGGCCCTAACAGCCTTCCATAATTAAGGGACACGTCGTGACTCGTGATCCAAGTAAGCCGTTACGCTTTCTCCAATAGTAAGTAATACAGACCCTCTCATCTCCCAATAGTAAAATAATCTCTGCCATTACCACTGATTGGAAAAAATCCCATGACACTTTGCGCGAATTTTGGGTGTAACTTCCTTTAACCTGTAAACAATCAGTGAAAAGCTTGCTCTATGAATGTAATAATACGTTTTTTTTTAGCTGGGTACAATGAGATGACATTATTCCATAACCATCAAACATTAAAATGACATTTAAAAGTGTAAACGCATAAACAAAGTACTCTCAACAGACCATAACACCAAAAGCGCGATTCTTTCCACAGCATATATATATATATATATAAATATACAGTGGTGTGAAAAAGTGTTGGCCCCCTTCCTGATTTCTTATTTTTGTGCATGTTTGTCACACTGTCACACTTCAGACCATCAAACAAATTTAAATATTAGTCAAAGATAACACAAGTAAACACAACATGAAGTTTTTAAATGAAGGTTTTTATTATTAAGGGAAAACAAAATCCCAAACTACATGGCCCTGTGTGAAAAAGTGTTTGCCCCCCTGTTAAAACTGTGGTTTATCACACCTGAGTTCAATTTCTCTAGCCACACCCAGGCCTGATTACTGCCACACCTGTTCGCAATCAAGAAATCTCTTAAATAGGACCTGCCTGACAAAGTGAAGTAGACCAAAAGATCCTCAAAAGCTAGACATCATGCCGAGATCCAAAGAAATTCAGAAACAAATGAGAAAGAAAGTAATTGAGATCTATCAGTCTGGAAAAGGTTATAAAGCCATTTCTAAAGCTTTGGGACTCCAGCGAACCACAGTGAGAGCCATTATTCACAAATGGCAAAAACATGGAACAGTGGAGAACCTTCCCAGGAGTGGCCGGCCGACCAAAATTACCCCAAGAGCACAGCAACGACTCATCCAAGAGGTCACAAAAGACCCCACAACAACATCCAAAGAACTGCAGGCCTCACTTGCCTCAGTTAAGGTCAGTGTTCATGACTCCACCATAAGAAAGAGACTGGGCAAAAATGGTCCAAGACGAAAACCGCTACTGAGCAAAAAGAACATAAAGGCTCGTCTCAGATTTGCCAGAAAACATCTTGATGATCCCCAAGACTTTTGGGAAAATACTCT